>NW_028292345.1:0-36598 GCF_026168435.1 Sesamum indicum | reverse complement strand
CGGGAATAACGGCTCTGTTATGAAAGAAAGCGGCAGACAGACTTACCTCTGCTAACTACTACGTTTTATATAGACTGGAAGCTAGAGAGATACTAAGGTATAGTGCCGCTACCAGAGAAGGCTCTTTCATGCTAGGCGTCCAGACCTACTACGCCCGAGCCGCATCCCCGGCACACTTGCTATATCCACTAACGCTTCATACCACTTCATCCTACCTACTATACCTGATAGAAAGCCGTTCTATAACAATTCAAGACAACAAGAAAGCAAGAAAGAAAAGGATAGCGATCGCTTTGGGAGGGGGAGGAAGATAGAAAGGTAACCTATGACACCGGGGAGTTACGCTTTTATCCCGCCTCAGCTTCGCGGATGGGACGAGGGCGAGAGCTGAGCACGCACGCTCTATGCTTTTCCCCAGCTTTCCCTCTAGTAAAAGATTAACTCGTACCCCCTGTGCCCAGGGATTCCTGGGGCATGAGTTAAGCATATAGTTGATTGCTCTTTCTTTCGATGTTGCGTTGGTACTTTTTTTTTGGAGTCTCTCTCTGTAGGCGTGCAAAACAAGAGAGCCACTGCTCTTCAGGGCGGTGAGGTGGACAATTCCTTACTCCAGCTTCAGAGGAGCATCTTTGCATGAATCAATACTAACTCCTCAGTCAGCTGACCTTCGATTTTGGAGATTAGAGCAGAAGAACGGAGTAACGGCGGAGAAGGGTTTCGCCTCGAATCCAAACGATTTCTTGTCTTCTCTTAAGATATTTCTAGTTAGGACTTGATCAAGGGATCAAATGACTCCGAAACATAAAGGATAAAGACCATAACCCCGTTTGGACTATAAATAATAATAATAATCAGTAAACAGCAAGCAAAGAGATAACTTTCACAAGCTGCAAAACTAAGTTGTGGCGTCGCCTATGCATAATGTAAAGAGTCTGGTGAAGAAAAAGAGCTCAATCGGCTAAATCAAACCAAGAGTGCTTTCTCGAGGCTCGATGTAATTGAGGTATGATCTTGCCAAAAGAAAAGGGGTGTTTACGCTTCACGCCCTACTTTAGACTACTTTCCTTTCCATGGTCTAGCTAACCCCTTATTATACGCATCTATTGGGCAAAGAAGCATCGCATTCCTTCCTCCACTCTTTTCTCCTTCCTTCGTTCCTAGCCATCTAGAGATCGAGTTTCCGTTGCTGTCCTTCGCTTTCTAAGTCCATCTCTTAGGACTTCTGTTACATCCCTTGGGAAGTTCTTCTACCTTCGATCGAGTGAAAGCCAGGGCTAGGGCAAAGATCTATTCGGTGAATGTGAACAAGCCAGGAAAGCTAGTGCTCGTGAATGCGCTCCTTACATGCATATTATAGTACCAATCCTTACGCCGAGAAAAGAGTCCCTAGGCCCTATCTGAGAAGGAAAGCCTTAACGCCCTTGCTTTCGTAACCCGTGCTTGATGCCGCAACGAGAGTAAGCGCTGTTGGATAGAAGACTGGTATAGAATCCGCTGTGGGAAGAGAAGACCACGTAGCCTTGCTATGCTAAAGGAATGGATTGAACTCTTTAGGGAGTGACCCGAGGGTGATATCATAAGCTGTTGTCGGAATAAGTGGTAATATCATCGATAAGAATTAAGCCAATTTCACCCTAGTCTTTTTCATTTATCATATTTACCTTCATACAATGAGAAGGATCTATATTATCTTTCTTTTTCTTTGAAAACGGTGAGAGAATGTCTCTAATGAAAGAGTGAATTTCCATGGCATTTCTAGTTGAACTGATAGCTAACTCAGTTGTTCGGGCTCTCACTCCTTATGGCATTTGCTTCCTTTACCAACCATCGTGCAAAAAGCATTCTGAGGTGAGGCAATAAATAGACCGAGTTGACGAGGTGGTATAGTTTCGACTCCTATCCTAACTAACTATGACTAAGGGAAGTGGATAGCCTGCTCAGGGAAGAGAGGTGCTTCTTGTCTTTTAATAAGATAGATGGATGATTTGGTTCTCAAAGGGTAGAACCAGGTTAACCTCTATTTAATGAAGCTATGAACTTTTCCAATCAACAAAGCCAGTAACGGTGCTAAAAGCTTTCTGTCTTTATGAAAATAAAAGCAAGCGAAGAAGTCTATGTTCTATTGGAAGATCCTTCCCCGCCTGGATCTCGACCACTTTTTTAGGGGCAAAGATAGCTCGCTCACACTTAGACCGCTTCCAATACCAATATAGGCATAAAAAAGCCGAGGGGGCATATTAATCCTTTGAATCGACATAGCGAAAGGGTATATTCTGACGGAAATTAGAAAAGTAATCAGCAGAGTCAATGAGAATCGGATTGTGATCCGAGTGTGTTCTAGGCAGAACCACAACATGGGCTTCAGGGAATTTTAGTTTCCAGTTTTCCAGTCGGCATTCGAAACTGCCCTATTCTCTCGTAAGCCATGACCATGGACCAAAGTCAATTTTCAGTCTAGCTACTTGACGAAAAGAGAGGAAAGGGCAAGCTATAGCGGATCTACTGGCCGAGTACCCGGTCGAGGACTCGACTGACCTATTCTATTGGTGGAGCTGCTCTTCTCTTGGTCGAGCTGCCTCACTTCGTCCTGGAGATGGTAGTACTGAAATAAGCCAAGCGAGGTCAGGTTTAGGATCCTGAAAGTGCCAATACGTAACCTTGTGCTTAGTCCTGCATTCCTCATTCATTGGTGGTTTCGTATTGAGATGTCCCATAGTCCACTTCAAGCTTAGCTAGTGAATTGAATCAGCAGCCCTTAAGTTTCCTTACTTGCCTTCCAGCAACAGGTTTTTTCATCCTTTCTACTTTCAGGGTTACCCACTAATGAGCTCTTTGAGGGAGATGAATTTTATTCATTTTTTCTGGTAGGTTTACTTTTTTCTTTCTATCTAGGAGGGACTGTGTTGCCACTGAACTCTGAGTAAGAACCAGGCGCTGTAAATGTTTTGCTGCCCGGAATGAGGATCCTGAGGCTGACTTTGACTTTCGAGCTCTGACTTCCGGTCCTGCCAACGGCGATGAGTTCCAATGTTAGTTCAACGGTTAGATGCGTCTGCCCCTTTCTCCTTCCGAATGCGGCCTCAGGCCTAAAGCTTTCTCAATCTCAGCAGTGGGGTAAGAAGAAGCAGCAGGTAAAAAGAGTAAAGATTTCGGAAGTCACAGCATTAAAGTCCACGTCTCCTAGCCTATTACATACAGAATTTCCCGCACCGTCCCTTAGACTTTCTCCCGACTGGGCATCACCTTCTCGTCCCTCTTCTAGTAGAGTAAGTTAAGTACCTTGCCAAAGACCGTCAGTCCAACCATAAGCAGAAAGAGCCATCTTGCTATTATTGAATTCTTCGTGACTCAGATCAGTAAAAAGAACTTGAACATCTCTACCCGGGGCGCTTAACTCACTAGGATCGAAAGGTAAGTTTTAGACTAAACTACGCTATTCAAAGCATCGAGAAAGAGTGATAAGCTCTATAATTCCTTATGGCTATGTGTATTCACCGGGAATAGGTATTTTCCTGCAGTCACTAGCTCTTATTCAATAGAATAAGTAGTAGTAGTCCCTTCCTACTATTAGGCGAGCTTCCGGCTTCACTCTACCTGTCTAAAAGCGCTTTCAAACTCTTACTTAGAAATTGAGCTACCCTTATCTTAGGTTCTACTGGAAACTGCTTCCTGTATCACTGCTCTTTCATTTTTTTCAAATCTCTTCTTTACGTCTAAAATGACCTCCCCTTTGGAGCATTCTTCCTTTATTAGCCGTCGGGGAGAAAACGCTCTCATCGTCTTAGCTTAGCGATCAAGTTCAAGCAAGGAATCCTAGAGTTCCCAAAGCTTCGTTTAGGAGACTAGCTTTCACCTACGGATCTCTTTAAAGTACAATATCGACTTGAATGAAACTATAGCACAGAGGAATGCTAGCGAGCGCTCATATGCAAGAACAGGTGCTCACCCAGGCGTCAAGGTAAAGGCAGGTGCCGCATAGAGAGAGGTTCTGAAAGAAAGCCCCTTCTACATTAGCATACATTAGTTAGTAAATTGGTTAGTAAGCACATCACCATTTCCAATCCAGTTGCAATCTTTTCTAGGGCAATCAAAGTTAGAATAGTTCCAGCTGGGGCAGGCAAGGAATACGCAAGCTAATCCCACCTAACTGCGGGTACGGGCGGAGGAAATGGGATTCGAACCCGAATGCCAATTTAGAAAATCAACACCTTAAAGCCCCATTCCCCCTTCTTGATCGGAATTTCTTGTCTGAACTTGAAATCTTTATCCCTGAAGAAGGCTGTTTCCTCCGTCTCTCATCTATGATATTTCGCTGGAATTCGCTATCGAGCGTGAGTCCCGAAGGATTAGTTAGTCCCTACCGCTTTCGACAGAATCAATGCATCCGCTATCCTGCCTGTCAAAGACCTTACCGGGATACAATTTCTCTGCACACATCCACACCATCACATGGTGTGAGCGGGCAAAGTGAGGCAGCAATGCGAGATTGCCTAAAGATCGAACTCCTATTCATCCGGGCCCACAAGCGCCTCTTGTTATGAAAAAATATTACCAAAACTTGTTCTATTTCATTCCTGCAACTTCTTGGTGACATTGCTCGTGTTATCTTGAAACGGTGGATTGGTGTCCCAGTTCATATCCACTACTTGGTGAAAATCATCCCTAGTAAGCCAGGCAGATTCAAACTTGAGAATGGTTTGTATAGTGGCTCTTGCTGGCTGAGCTTAATCAAAAGGGGCAATGGTCAGATTGCACACGAGGGAGGTGCTCCACATAGGCATTCTCAAATTTCATCCTCCAATCCACACTGCAGAGTGCTCTGTCCAGCCTAGCACTACAAAGCGTCTCCTCACAGCGTCCCCTACTCCATGTAAATTTGCTCCCAGAGTACCCAAGATCCACCAACTCATTATCAAAAATTCACCTAATAAACTTCTCATGGACTGGTATCATTCAACACTTCTTCCGGAGAGCTCACCGAGTTCAAATCCCCAACCACCATCCAGGTGTGTAAGAAAAGAAAGGGGTGGGTGCCTAGCGGCTTGGCTTCCTTTTACGGGTTGTCTATCGATCTCATAGGGTTCACTCCCTCAAGTAATCAGTAGCAAGATATCAACTCTACCTCGGGTCGCCGATCTCGTCTCTTTGTGTTAAATCTTGCCTATGTGCATTTTATAGAAGAAGGAAAAAGAAATCCCTTAGTGAAAGCGTGAAAACTCAATCCCATCTCTTCATGTTCACAAAGACAGTTCAAAAAATCGTAGCCTGCGCCCGGTGGGGAAGAAGAGTAGACCACTCAGAGCAGAGGTTTGTAGCCTTTCCAAGAGAAGGTGAGGCCCCAACCCCCAACAGGGGTGTTGGGGGAAAGAAGAGTGGGTATGCGGGCTTCTTTCAATGGATCTTTCTCTCTATCTGGAAATCTTCCTTTCAGCTTTTAAGATCAGGAGTAGGCATCAAGTCTTTCCCGTGTTCGTTTCACTGAACGAAGGCACACTGAACCTTTATTGGTACTTGACGCTTAAAGCGGATTGAGAAGCGGAATGCTATTGTAAACCTGATGTGTTCTCTTATGAAATTTTTCGATATGGGGGGCTCATCTTGTCCTATGTTTTCCTCTGACCTCCCGGAAAGAAAGTTGTTTGTTGTGAAGTCTTGGTATGCGGTATTGTCCAAGTCTTGGATTACTTGACTGGACGTACCTACCCTCGTAATTGATAGATAGAAACCTATGGGAAAAGAAAACCCGGTTCTGTTTAGTTTTCTTACTAAAAGGGGAGTTCTAAAAGTTCTCGTAAAGTTCCCCGCATTCGATAAGAACCAATATGAACAGCCAGAAGCTTATTCGCGCTACCTTCACCTTTACCCGAGGCATATAGCGGAAAGTCAGATCTTATATACCGTATCATCATATGGAGATGTAGCTCTCTGTGCTACTAATAGTGGTTAAAGAGACTATGCAATCTCCGGGATCCTATGACAGTAATGTAGGCTATATAGACTATTTAACAACATTCTCTATAGTATAGCTTTTTTCATGTCTTACCGAAACTCCCCCAATTATGGATCCTTCTGACTGAAATCTTCTTCTGTAAGCCCGGGTGGTTGTACCAGGAAGAGATAGAGTGAGTTCGAGGTTGCTTCCTTGCTAGATAGACAGGCGGAACGCCAACCTACTCAGAGAGAGAGTCAAACTCTTCTGTTATTCATTAATGCTGGTACTGGTAGTAGTTCAGCTTTCTCGTATGATACTATTAACAACTGACATTGCTAAGCCCAAGAATGAAGAAAGATGCCGGCCAATGTAATCTAATCTCTTTTCTGTGGCCTCTTTGAACGAGCCCTGTTGACAGAATCTAAACCAGAAACCGGGACTTTAGTCTTTTGGGTGGGGAACTCCGGGCGATCCCATGAAGGAAACGGGCATAGAGGCGAGGGACCATACCTTGCCAGATCTACTCGTGCGGTCAGCCTATGACACATACTTTAGGACGAATTCCTGGTCATTCCTACCATTTGTTCTCATCATGCCATTTTTACCACCTTGCGAGGAGAATCTGCTTTCTATAGATAGCCCAGAGAGGCGCTTGTTCAAGCTTCACAAATCATGCTTTCAAACTTACCGCATCATCGATAGTAGACCAAGTTAGATGGGAATCGCCTCTACAAAGCTTGTTTTACTTAGAAAGACTTAGTCAACTCATAAAGGATGCGTTGAGGCCCGAGCCCTTGATACGTAGCTGGTCTTTAGCTAGTTTCTAATCTTTTTACCCTTCCGTGGTAAACAACTATAGGAAGTATTCTCGGGACTGATCAAGGTTATACCTGCTTTAATTCCTTCAATAACAACCAGATGGGGCACCTTTTAGGACACATGCGAACAATCCATATAGTACCTCTACTTGATCTTCGTATGCTATTCTCTTCCCAACCCAACCGTCCTCAGTAGGGCTCACTATCTATGCCGGATGCTCTTTGGTGCTACCTTCCCGGTTAGCCCTGCCTACTATTGAAATAAAATAGAAAATCGGATTCCAGGGATCACCTAAAACATCGTTGTTAAGGTCAGTCTTCAACCCCTTCCCCGAAACCCTCAATGCCCTTACCCACCTGCCTTTGGCTATATTGAGCTTGTTCATAAGCTTGGACAGTTCTCCTTCCTTGGACATTCTGTTCATCCTACCACCGCTCTTCCTCGTTAACTCACGGATGGAATATCATACAACAAGATAAACCTTTACCGGCTCGTTACTACTACTTGAACCTTACCTACCCGAGACAGAACCAGACTTGCGTAGGAGCATCGACTGGTTGGGGCTAATCCGCCGCCAAGTGTGTGACAGGCCATGTTTATCACCGGTTTGTCAGTTGTGGGAGTTTCCCGTTGAGTTGAGGCAAGCTTAGCCACCAGCCCCCTTCCAACTACATAGGAAACTCTTGCTTGGGGAAAACCTTTCCTTTAGAGCGGGCAAGCCCTTTTTCTCTTAGTTGGCAGGGTGCCCCAGTTGTTGGAAACCAACCTCTATTCAGCCCGATCTTCATCCTCTGTTGTTAAATAGTTGGTATGGAAAAGAGCTCCATCTCCTTCTCTTCTGGTTTATTTCCCATCGACCTACCTATCGGCTTTATTAGCAGCCCTTCTAACTCGGAACTAGAGTCTAGGATCGGAAGAGGCTTTCAAATCGCTTCGCACCTTCGCTTTCGCTTCTTCCCCTTACCTCCCCATAGATAGGGCCAAGGTTACTCTCCGAAGAATTCTTTTCTTCTTAGGTTTATTCCTCTAGCACGCACCCCCTACCCTTTCCTGTTTCCGAAAGAGCATATTATGCCGCCTTTTCGACAAGGAAAGGCAATGATGAACGCGGCCAGCCAGCCTCGGCCAATTTCGCTAGAACTGCGGGGGAATGGAATTGCGGCTCAACCTCTGCCCTTGCTCGTGGTTTGCATCTTGGTGCTACCTTGTGGGTGTCCGATGCCGACCCCGTTGTGCTGTGCGTCTTGTCTTTCCCGACGAAAGTGATGCCGATTCAGCGTGTGTGGCCTGATGCGGTTCAGCCTACCAATTAGTGGGGCAAGGTAATGTAATTAACTTAGATTGAGAATACCTCCTCCGGTTTTCGGTTGTGGCTACGGTAAAGGTTACAAGTGGGGTTGAAGGTGCGGCTAGCTATCTGACAGAGGCAGGCTTGGAGCAAGTACGCACTGAGGGCGTATCCACGGCGAACGACGTACGGATCGAGAAGCTGGAGGATAAACTCGGACTCCTGGCGCAGTCAATAGCCATGCATGCTGCGACGGCAGACGCCAAGATACAGATGGTAGATGCCAAAGTGCAAACGATGAATGCCAAAATACAGACTTTGAAAGGTGAAATGCATGAGCTTTTTACACGCTTCCAGGCTAGTCTCGGGGATGGTAACTCAGAGCTTGGGTTGAGAAACGAGATGCACTCATTGAGGGATCGGTTCCAGAGTGTTATCGACGGGTTGAAGGAAGACATTGGAGTGTTGAAGAAAGCAGTCGCTTCGACTCCATCCGGTGATGGGCCGTCAGAGTCTAACTAAGGTGAAGGCACCTGGCCCCAAGAAGTACTTGGAGGAGCGAAATTGAGCTTCGCGAGGACGCTAAAACCTGGTTTCGTAGCAATCAGGATGCCCTTGCTAATCCACGGATCGTTAGTTGGGACGATCTGAAAAGAGAAATGCGAAAGTCTTGCTCCACACGAATGCGTCATGGCAGGGTAGAGAAGCTTTGCATAGACTGGGTCCGTGCGTAAGTATGTTAGGCAGTTTCAGTCATTGATGATGAAGATCGGGAACATGGCAGAAGAATACAAGGTGTTTAGGTTTTTAGGTTTGAGGTGGGTCTCCAGGAGTGGGCACGGAAAGAGCTGCAAAAACGAAATCTGCAGGACCTGGCCTCAGCAATTCGAGTAGCAGAAGGCTTTTTGCCCTATGGAGAAGGAGTAGCGTGGTGATGATAAAAGAGAGACTGCTCCTACCAAGGCAAAGCAATCGGGAAAACCTTTTAAGGCGGACTCAGGATGCTTCATCGGCGGCGGGCCACATCGTGCTCGCGACTGCCCAAAGAAGGGTCGATGTAATTGAGCTCTTATTGCTGGGGACGAGCAAGCTGAACCCTCCAGGGTTAATCCCCTGCAGCTTCTCAATGCCATCCGACACGAGAAGAAGTCTTCCGTTAATGGGTTAATGTATGTAGATGTCGTGGTGAACGGTTAAACCCTAGCACGTGGAGAAGGGGTGCTTTAAGCTCCACTCCTTTCCTTCTGCTTGAAGCTATCAAAAAAGTCTGATTCCAGCTATTAGCAATCAATTCCCCTTGCTTTGGAATTCGATTTCGAACCTACCTTTTCCAAGCCAAGGAATCGAATCCATTGACAAAAATCCCCTCTATCGCTCCGACAGATAGAAGTTCTGGCTCGGGAATAAATATCTGTTGGAGTTCGAGTGGAAGGCACTTGCCCGGTTCAAGTACGCTAAATGCGGTATCAATAATGCAT
Source organism: Sesamum indicum (assembly GCF_026168435.1). Classification (NCBI taxonomy): domain Eukaryota; kingdom Viridiplantae; phylum Streptophyta; class Magnoliopsida; order Lamiales; family Pedaliaceae; genus Sesamum; species Sesamum indicum. The sequence continues at coordinate 27,081 of NW_028292345.1, read as the reverse complement.
GGCCAACCAACTTCGTAGCTCGATCTTAGACTTTGTTCGGTAAGAGATTTCTACTTACACAAGTTGGAAGATTCCATTCACGAAGGAAGTATTTGAAAAAGAGAATGCGAGACAGAATTGGTTAGCCAGTTTGGTAGCCGAATCTCCCGTCTCTTTTTAAGCCGTAATTCTTGCCTTACAAGAGCTGCACTAAACAAATGGAAAGATCGATCTCTGGATCATATGAAATGCAGTTCAGTGGAATTCATGTGAAAATCGAAATCTGAAAACAAAGAAAGAAGAGAATGAAATGGAATGAAATTAGCGAAGATTGGTCTACTGGTTTACGAGATTACTGTTTAGCAAACGAGCTGAGACCAATCAGTCTCACCTACGATCCTACGATCTGCTCTATAAGACACCTCAATAAGGAAAAAGAAAAGAAAGGATGAGGCAACGTAGGCAGTTCCATCCACATCTATTCAATTCGTTATTCCATTCCGGCTGCTTTCAGTCGAATCTTCGTTCTCGGTAGTTGATTCCTAGCCCCCAGTTTGACTCACTTCTCTTTCCTTCTTTTATGCGGGCATCAAAGTTGAGGCAGGATTCGAGTCAACAGTTGACCCAGCATCCTTGTCATCACAACAAGAGCCAAAGCCCGTGGACGGGGTGTAAGCCATTGATCTATAACCAGTAGACCGGAAGGTGGGAGGCACTACCTTTTTATGGTAAAGGGTATGAAGCACCGGAATTCCTTCTTAAGCTGCTGGTTGGGGTGCTCCCTGTAGAAAAGCACGCAGCGAGAAAGACAGTACCATACGAGGTAGCATAGATCGGTAGGGCAACAGGCAAGAGCCATCCAAAAGCCATTAAAGGTAAGCGCAGGCGTAGTCTTTAAGCCGTTCTATTTTCTTTGGTTTACCCATAAAGACCTGGAGCACCGGTTGCTAAGGCATAGGCAAGAGCGAAGACAGAAAGAAAGGCATAAGCACTGGAAGCAAAGGTAGAGGCTGAGGCGCCTAAGGCAGCAGAAGTGAAGGCATCGGGAAAGAGACAAGATCGAATGGACTTTGTTGACACTGACTATGCAACTAGAGAATCTGAAACAAGCTAGGCTAGGGAACTGGAAGGTATGCTGTCCATGCTCCTATCTATACTGCAGCTTTCACTCTACCAACGGAATCCTCATCTATATTTGGATAGGAACCTAAACCAGTAACTGAATCCTTATCTGTCGAGGCTACTAGCTATCGGCCTGTAAGGTATGCGTAGCGAGGAATTGGTTGCTAAATATCGTATCCGATTCCTCGCTATTTGTTTGCGGGATATCGGTTGTTCGGGGGGAGCGGGGATGTAGCTAGGGGGGTTCGGGGGGGATGTGCCCCCCTGAAACTGATATTGATAAAAGAGAAGAAGTTTGTAACGCGGATTAGCTATCATCTTCTTTCTCTTGAAAGCGAGTGCTTCCGCACGAACGAATAAGAAGTTGTTCTTTCTCCTTCTTGGTCTCTGCATTCCTTTCTTCTGTAGCCGGTCCGGCCCGCCTTAAATCATGGGTATGGAGCCAGCCTCGCTTCACAGCGTGGGGGAAGATCGGTTGAGAATCCCCCGAGGGTTGGTGACCATACTAGCGGCATGCAGGCCTAATTTAACACCCTTTCACGGGTGACCCTCAATAACATAGCCGTCTTATCTGAACCCCTCTGGTATGGGAAAAATGCTTGCTTCACAGGTATTTCCCGAAACGTATTCGCCACACCAACCCTTTGAGTTCTTTCTTTCATTGACACAGGAACCCTCGCTCAATGTCTTCTTTCAAGTGCTGCTATGCTCGCGCCTCTCAACCCGAGAGCTGCTTCGCTCATGTCTTCCTCAAAGGCTTTTTCTTTGCGGTAGCTACAACATTTTCCTAATTTCTTGATTTGGATTTTCTACATATCCTATCGCTGACGAGTTGAGAAGAGTGGCGATGATCGGATTTTCTTCTACGGTTTTTATTCCTGCTTCGAGTTCTCTAAGGGGGAGTTCGAGTTATCCCTTTCCCTCTTCTTTCTCTAATGCCTGCGTAGATCGATCACTAGGGAATTCTTTGAAGAGAATGAAGAAGGCCGGTCTTGGCATCTTACTTAGGAAACTACTGCTGAAGTAGAAAGAAGAAAGTCTGTCGCTAGCGGGGAAGGAATGGGAAAAGAGGGTCGATGTAATTGAGAGGCTTGAGCTTTCGAATTAAGCTTACAATTGAGGTCCGTGAGAAGCTTGTAAGTTCTGCTTTAAGCTATAGGCTTCCCTAGAGGGATGAGGTGGTCGTACCGCTTCTGGGACCACGATATGCGCCACCAGGGGCTGTTTTTTCGACAGGAGTTGCCTCCGCAGGTAAGCTTGTTCTTCTCCCTCTTTCCTTCTTTATTCGAGAGTAATCTTGGCTTCTTCTTCTCGATGATGTCCCTGTGAGTGAAGCAGTACTCCTCTTCCGTAGTGAATCCTGAAATCAAATAATAAATATATGCTTTTTACCTTTACTCTGCAGGAGATTGCGTGTGAGATACCGCTGACTTAAAAGAAAAAGCTGGAGATACTCCTCCCAAAGGGCACTAGGAGACTAGACATATTACGTTACGGGCACTGGATCTCGGGGCACTCAGACTAGTGATAACGGAAATCCTCCTTAGTATGGAACAGCGATTCGAAATGAAGCTGTCAATCATAAACCAGAACACTACCAAGAACATTCCAAAGAACCTCCTAAAGCCAAGGCCCGATGAGAAAGGCGAAACCAGTTCCCAACAGGCTTGAAAGTTAGATAACCAAATCACGGGAAAAGCTCCCCTCAATTACATCGACCCTCAAGCCGAATCTGGTTGCGGATGTCCGGCAGATGAAAGGCAAAGGAGTTGCCTACTCTGTACCTCCAATCCAAATAAAGCCGACTCTATCTCAGCCTAAGTCGAGAAAGCTTGACGATGACTTTGTCTTCAAAAAAGAGAAGATTGGCATTATCATTTCCCATGCCTTAAGTTAAGGGCTGTCCTGTTAGTACAAATAAAAAAGGCTGTTAGCCAGAATAAGGTAACCACGGACAGAGAACAAGCTGAGGAAGGTCGACTTGATAGTCTTTATTCCCACCAGGATAGTGGGAATCTGATTCATTGATTTAATTGAACCTAGCGGGTAGCGCGCTACTTCAAATTTCCTGTGTAACCGGGCCCGAAGCCACTTAAGGGGAGACTACTTTTCTTCTCTTTCTGTCTATCAGAAAAAGGATTCTCAGTCTTCTAAGTCGTAGAGTAGAGGGCGATTGCCTTTTCTTTGAGGTATAGGGGCGGAATGTCTATCTGGCTGTGTTCCCATTCGCCGTAGCGCTTATTGTTGTAAGTGGATTCTAGAAAGGCAGTGAGTTCCCCAGGAGAGGCAACTCAACAGGAGCTGCTATAGAATCCGAATCTGGCTTTGCTGCACTTTACTTTTTTCTTTCTGGCGTGACTGCTTTCTTTGCTAGATGGGATCGATCCCAGACCTAGCCGCTTTGCACCAAAGGTGGTATAGTTATCGTATTCTAAGTAGAGGATCCCACTTCCTATCTTTCCTAGGAGGGTAGGGTACTTCGATGAACCGAGAATCAGTAATATAATACAAATAAGGGAGCGTCGGAAGAAGCTGACTTTAAAGTTGAGCTCTGTGGGGAAAAATTGAATAAAACAATTCGTAATGCGTAGATCTCAAATAATCACGTTATACCGAAAACAAGAAATTCAATTAACAAAAGAAATGAAATGAAAAATAATAAGTGTTGCTAACTTAGATTATCTAGTTCTCTTCTAATAAGATATTTCATGAGGTAGAGAGAATTTCTTTTTTCATTTATGCAACCTGGATTCTTCCTTTTTCCTAGACATTCTTTGAATAGAACCTTTTATGAGTTCGCTTTCACGAGCTGAATTCCTTCCAAAGCCAGATGAGAATTAATATATATCTAAATATTTATGTGCCATCAGTGTGTTATGTGAAGCTGTCATGCTTTCAAGCAAGGATCTTCGGACTCACTTGGATTCAAGAAAGAGCTTTTAGCCAACCTACCCTGTCTAAGTCCCTCAACCGATACCGTCCTGGATCCCTATAAAGAGCTCGCCGGGCATAAGACCTGGTAATCTTACATCGGTGGTGGTCTAGTACGAATCTGGAGCTTCCCTCATTTCCTCTCTTATACGAGGTCTGGTTTGTCTTTGTTATAGTGGAAGGGCTTAAGCCAATCCCAGGGCTATGATTATGATAAAAATGGGCTCCCTCTATGATAAAGAAGTAGGATCCGTAGAAGGATAGGAGACCGGTATACGAGGCAAAAACCATCCCCAAAAGCAGTATCAGTAGCCGCTGCCTACAAAGAAGAAGCTGCCCCTGCTGAAGCAAAGATTCCAAGATCGGGATAGGTTAGAGGAAAAGTTCAAAGAAGCAGGTTTTACCTGAATGTAAGTTAGTATGTGTACGAGTAGACGTGCGAGCTAGAAAACCCTTCTTTTGAAGCTTCGAAAGTAGGATCTCTGCCCTCGGGCTACCCCCCCGCATTTAGTAAGTCTTTGGGCTTGGGGAAATGTAGGTGTGCTGACCTAGAAAGAGTTGAGTTGAGGATGTAGATTATCGAAGTAAAGGGTTACGTAAAGCAGAAGACGTTGGGTTTTTTGCCTCGGACTCGGATAAGGCTCATACACGAAGGAAGCAAAGAACTGGCAGTCTATTGAGACAGGGTCGGGTAAGTTATGAAGCGGAGTAAGGTAGGCCTTCTGATATGGGTTCACCCTCCTAACAAGGGCTAGAAGGCCAGACAGTCATATAGGGATAGAGTTCCTTGCCGGCGTATTCTCGGATCCAAGGCCGCTAATCAGTACTGAACTAGGACTTTGGGGGCTTATCATCCAGCTATTTGGGCTAACCGGTTCAACAAGAGCAAGAGAAATTCTTTTGGGGTTTGGACTTAACCTGAACTCTCATTCGATTTGTTTTGAGGATCTAATTCTGGTTAATTGAAAACCTCGTTCAATACAAATCTCATTTTTACATCTTTGTCCGGCCAATTTATGCTTTGAAAGATAATGATAATCATAAGCACCAACCACAAGCGTGTAAAGAGTCTTTCTTCTTGCTAAAGGTATTTATTTTTTCTTTTTTTAGTGCAATATCGAGAATTAGGTCAAAATCATCACCTCCGCGGGGATCGCTATGCCACAACAATGTCTTTGTTTAAGAAGTTCCTTTTCAAAGCCCAAGTGGGGAGTACTGCCCAAGAGCTTGCATCAGAAGATATGCTCGAGAAGGACATTCGCTACCTAGGAAAAAAGGATGAAATCCAGCCCCAAGCGTACCTGGAGCTACCCTCTTTACCGGATCCTTAGATTAGAGGTCTGCCCGTCCGGCGGCGGTCCCTCAAAATCTTTCAATACGGCGGCACCCCGCTTTCCAGGTGGCACTCAGAAAAGGAAAGCTAGCTCTGGAGCTAAGCTATTACAGAAAGAAAGTCCAGAATCTCAGAACATAAGTCAAAGCAGTTTGACAAGAAAAGGTCGGTGCCATCTCTGCGCTTACTTACGCTTCGAGCGACTTCTTCAATCAAAATCAAACTATTCTCTTTTTGGGCGACGCTTTCTGCTTACTCTTAGAGTTACCCTTCTCCAGAAGCTTATAGCCAGTCTGACTATTGCTTTTAGATAGAAAAGGGGAAAGCAAATACTGGAACAACGGGCAGGCAGCCCTCTCTTCAACCACTCCTGTGGTAGGAACATTTTCTTTTCTTCGAACAGGAGAACATTCTGACTTTCAATTGTTGGAAAGGCTAGTGGCTGGTGCCATCCCCGTCTCACTTCCTCCTATAGAACTGGGTGATTCTATTACTCTTCGCCTCCTCTTCTCTATTCTAGAAGGAGAGCGGATAAGACCCACGGCGGGACAAATCGCTTTCAATGGTGATGAAAGAAGGGGAAATGCCTGTACGGTCAATATATTCTTCTTGCTTACTCGCTCAGCTCTATATACTCGCTATATTAGTTAGCTCGTTCGCTTTCAGACTGCTACCTGCTCGAACTATTACTATTAGCTAAACAACCCTTTCTTTGCATCCTTGCATCCCTAGGACTTATAAAGTATACCTTTAAGTAGAGCTTAAAGGAAGTAATCACTCACTCAGGCGGAAAGCCGGTAAATGAACCTTTAAGTAGCTTTCCTAAAAGCTTATCTTACCTCTCACTGAGCCTCCTACCTGCGCCTTAAATCAGTCTTTGCTCCTTTCTGGCTGCAGGGATTACCTACCGTAAGCAAGTATATCCACTTCTATGCTCTATTTCTATTTCTCGTTCACTCCGTTCCACTCGTTTGGGAAGCTAGATCATTCAACATGCTTTCTTAGCTTAGCTGGAAAGATAATGAGACTTCTTCTCTTATTACAGCTTAAGTACATTATATATATATAAGATAGAATCTCATGCATGCTTGGAAGTTAGGTTACTCTAAAGGATTGTCTTAGGTGCTAGAAGCAGCTTGAGGACTCGCTAACCTTACTCTTCCTTTCCGGCTGGCTTCTCCCCTTACTGCTACCTCCTATCAGGGTTCATTCATAACTCAGCACTAAACTTTAACAGTAGAGTTTAGCTAAAGCTATCTTCTTTTCTAGTAAAGCATAATCTGCTTACCTGCATCCAATCCACTTTGCTGACTCGCTGCTAACACTAGATGCTTAGCTATTCATACTCGCTTTCAATGAGCTTGCTATCAGCTAAGGAAGCTCCCCCTCTCACTACGTTCCTCTTCTAGCATTGCTAGATCTTCTCACCGTCTGATTCATACCTAGTTCTTGAACTAGAAACATCTCACTTCTGTTTACTCAGACGCCTCTTTCTTATCGAAGGCTCTGGCAGCTTCCACTCATCGGCAGCGACTCTTACCACTGCAACCTAGGCACTCAGGCCTTGGAGCTGATCTGTCAGTCCACCGTTACCACAAACCTATACTTTGAAGTGAAGCGACTTCGTTCATTCCCGAGTCGATAATAGCCAGAGGTCATGCTGATCCTGTAATGGCACATCAGCTTACCGATTCCTTAATAAGCATTCATTCCAGGACTTTACAAGTTACAACCCCATATGGAGTCCGCCCAAGGGAGTGATCCAATCCAATGGGTCACTGGGCCCGCCGCTTTCTCAATCGAAAATGGAAACTGTCAAGATTAGCGTACTGAACGATTTCGATTATTATCTATGTTATTTCAGGATTGATTTTCGTTGATCGGATCGAGCACATAGGCCTAATTAGTGAGCGGAGCGCTTTGCAAGAGTAGGAAAGCAAAGTCTTATTGATACAGTTGTATCGAGCTATTTTCGATCTCTTGTCTCTGTAGATACGGTCGATCTGAGATCTCATGTCTATAAAGACTGTCGAGCTATCGCTCTCATGATTCTCTAAAGTGCATTCTATAGAGTGACATCTCACATTGTATGGAAAGCGTATTCTCATCTATTGATAGCTGGATATGAAAGCTAGCCATTCTATGCTATGAACATTACAGCGATTCCTGTGGGAAGCACTTATCTTTCATTACCTGAGCAGGCACTCTGGATTAGTGCCCAGTCTCCAGAGTAGCTTTCCATAAAAGCTCCAGTTTTCCAAGTGGAGTTACAAATAGGAGGAATAAATACCTGCCGAAGACTTATAGGCAAGGAAAGTGAGTAACTAGGGCTTACGCGGAAACTGAAATCTACGAGCGTTTGGCAATGATTCTGGATCAATTATTCGTTTTATGAACGCTTTAGTTTAGTTCACCATAATCTGCGCATCGAAAAGTCGGTTTTTCAGCATGAAAATAAGCCAATTAATCGACCTTGAATGTGGTCAAGTTGAAGGGGCTTCTCAGTCGGTCCTTGGGACGGAAGCCTCCGCATCACACGTCCCGGCGATAGGCAGAGACCAAGATTTTACCACCAGCTAGAAGATTTTAGTACCTTTGTTAGCCGGGCCTATGTTTAATATTAATCTCTCTACAAGTCTTCTAGGCTATCCTAGTTGATAGCAAAAGTCCTGGCGTAAGGCCTAAGTGAGCCATATTTGTTTTGTTCATACAGCACGTGCCGTTCCTACCGACTCCGTTAACCTTAAGCTCTAGTTCTCACTTCGCGCAGCTCCGTTCACACCCCTCTGGGGATTCTTCTTTCATACTACGTCTTTCAACACTTTCTTTTCTTTCAGATCCTTCTGCTTTGATGCTTCGATTAGCGCTACTACTCCTAGATATTGAATTTTGAAGTGCATGGCTGCGGGTAGGAGGTAAAAAGAAAATAAGGTCTTTCTTCACTAGCTAAAATCTCTGTTTGGATGAAAATTGTTTGGGATTCTTCCAATACTGAGATAGCGAACTAGTACACCGCCTTCTATTCTTAGCCGCAGAGAGCCCTCGTCTAGTTGGCTTAGCCACACCGGTCAAGGGCCTTTTTCATCGTGTTTGGGAGACTACTCAGGAGAAATTCTTCAGCAGAAGACTCACAACACAAAGGGATACTGACAAGGCCAAAAACCTTTCTGATACGAATTCGGGCGCTCGTGCTTCCTTTTCCGCTTCGCGGAATTAAGAGATCTTTGAAGAACTAAGAATTTCTTTATTGGTCTCAGGCCTCGTCTTCATACTCGACACATGCCTGCCGTTTCGGGTGCTCTTGCCGGGGAAGATTTGAATGAGAAAATTCGGCTTAAGCGAGTGCCTTTCCTGGTTCTTTCACTTTAAGTCAACTAAGAAAGCGTTACCTTTCAGTTAGCCCTCCTTCCATGGTACCTAGACACTTTGAATCAAGGCTACGCCCCCTTAGGCTATTAGTGAAAGCGGAATCACACACCCAAGAGCTAGGAGTTCGAGTTAAGCTTAAACAGCCTTCCCCAGCTCTCTCTCAATCTCATGAGTTCAAACCGGGGCAAGCGGTCCACGAGAATCTCTTCCTTGCGTAGGCTCAGTACTTCTTACTGATTGGAGGCCTTACGACAATGGTTCACAGACAGACTGCTGAGGCAATATAAATCTTGTTATCCCAATAGTCAATGTTATATTCGTAGATGAGGCTGCAAGAATCATCATCTTCTTTTCTTTGCCTACTCTCTTCTGCTATCTCCTTTTTTCCGGCCCGAAAAGTTGTCAATGATTCTGAAATGGATTATGATTCCCAAAAGTAGAAAATAAGAAGAATCAGGAGCCCTTGATTCCTTGTTCTTAGGAGTCTCCTAGACTTGAAGACTGCTGCTGAGAGTGAGTTGAAGCCAGGCGAAATAGAAGATAGAGATCGCTAGCTTCACACCTAAGGACAGAAAGACAAAGCCAAGGCAGGAAAGCAAAGAGAGAGGTATTAGATCTTATAGAATAATAAGGTATCCGTCTTAGAGAGAAGGCAGGCTAGGAAAAGTCCTGTGATCAGTGATGAGATGCAGACTGAAATGACCACTCAGCCGGCTTGATCGACTAATCAAGAAGCCACCAAGGCATGAGAAAGACTCAGAAGCAGAGATGGGAGAGAATGAGACAAGCAGCGTAAGAAAGGTTCAGAAGGATGCTGGTGAGAGTTCTTCAAGTAAAGCCAACCAGAGAAAATCTTCGACCAGAAGGAGTTCGAGTTTAGAACGCTACCAGATAAGGTGAATATGGTATTGAGTTTGCTACTCATTTTTTGAAGCTAAACCTGGTCAGCCAAGTGTTATAGACGTTAATGTGTCATTATTGTAGAGGAAATAAAATAGCCCTGAGTTGGGCCTAGATCGGTCGTGGAATCAAGTAGACCGACCAAGACTAATGAAAGAGAGAAGGAATCCGCCACTTTCGTTCTATAAAAGTCTTCAGATAGTATGATCTATGATCCAGCATTGAAAACCCCTTTCTATCTTATATATCTTAGCTTAGCCCACTTCGATGGATCTTGCCCTATATCTAATATCTAAAGATTCTATTGCTAGAACTTATCAACATCCTTATAACACCCACCTCTATGAATAGGTTTTGGTTGGTATTTGGTTGACAACCCTTCTTGTTGACCATGGAAGAATTGTAACGGATCTCAGAGCTAATGAACCACTATGGCCTCCAGGATAACTATACAATCTAATTTACCTGTGCTTCTGACACTATAAATTGACAAGCTAACTTAGAATAAACAGCACAACCAAGGAGTAATACCCTAACAGAAGCAGAAGGGAGATAGAACAAGAAGGGATCCCACTAGGCTAGCACTTGCTGTCACTGCACCTTCTCAGGTCAATCACAATCTTCGATTATATAGGCAGCAACCTAATCTAGCTACGAGTTTAGCTTTGTCAGTGCACTCAGAAACCTGCTCAATAGAGGCTAGGCTAGATCCTCTAGCTTTACACTAAGTCAATCTAGTAGAAGTTAGTTTAAACACTCGAAACAATAAACATCGGTTCGAGGATAAAAAGCCCTTCCGAGAGGCAAGAAATTGGACCCTTGGCCCTAGACCGGGTGAGCGTTCAACAATGTCCTTCCTGGTTTCATACCTTGGAATTTCAATAGAATTCCTTTTCTTTCTTCTGCTTTAGCTCAAGAAAAGAAAGCAGAAAAGTCTTTTTTATAGGGCTCCAGAAAGAGTCAGGCACGATAAAGCAGATATAAGAAAAGGAAATCAGACTTCAATGCGCTTGCTCTGAGACAGGCTAGAACCCCTTCGGCAGAAGCATGAAAGCTGTTTTTCCTAAAAAGAAAAGATAATGCCTACTCTCCTTAAAGTAGAGCTCAATTAACATCGATCCTATCACATTGAAAGAATTTCTCCCAAAAAGGTTCTATCATCATGTATTTCACTCAAATGATGCACTTTCATGTTGTACTACGCATGGTGAAGAAGTTGCTCAACGAGAAGATGATTCCTCTCAAGCGCTCATTCATGCACCTGTAGAAGGGTTATCTCACACTTGTGCAAATAATTCTCTTTCATGTGTGGCCAACATCACTTTCACAGATGAAGATTTGCTGCTTGGTTCAACGCCCCATAACCGTCCCTTGTTTGTGACTGGCTACACTCGTGAACAAAGGGTGAATAGGGTCTTATTGGATGGAGGCTCAGCTGTTAATATTCTACTCCTTCGCACGATGAAGGAACTTGGCATCTCAATGGATGAGCTTGAACATAGCCCTTTCTTTAATGATTCAAGGGTGAAACCAAAGGGGGCAAAGCAATTAGTTTAGCCCTATGGCAATAGATAATGAGAAGACTGAATTCATTCACCTTAAATGTGAGAAGTGAGAGGTTTGGATGCAATTGAAAGAGATAGTGTTGGGTGCCTTAATTTTTAGAACATGTATTTGTGGTACAGAGTCCGTTAGATCAAGGTATTTCAGTTATGTGTTTTAAATAAATACTCATCTCCTTTCCTAACCTCCTTTCGTCCTTCCTAACAGGAACGAGTTGCGAGGTCAAACTCTTTGTTGAATTAACTCAAACCAGCTACGAAAGCCCTAAGAGATTGAAGAGTGAATTCACAAGAAAAAGTCTTATGAAAGACGTATCTTAGATGTTTTATCCAACCGTTCGTAACCTCACTCCTTTGGCTTGCCCTTGGGTTTCCTAATAACAGAACTCTTCAATAGACGAGGAATGCCATACTCTATGTTCTCTTTCCGTAGGCAATTTAACATTGAGGATGTGACATCTTAAGTGTTAAGGGCTTTTCAAAGTTGGATCACCGACCGCCTTTGAGACTGTCTAACTCCCTCCCTTGCCGCTACTCCTTTGCTTCAGAAGAGAGACGAGCGGCGTAAGCCTTGAGACCCTGAAGGGTCGACCGCTGAGAAGTGGATTCAAACTACGGATACGCAGCCCTACTAATAGAAGGGGCGGAGACCAGCAACTTTTTTAACAGCACACAAGCTATATCTTCACGTCCATGAGAACCAACGACCAAAGTCATAAAGAAGTCATCCCTGCGTCATGTTTGAAGCTCTGAAATGACCTTTAGCCTCTCCCCGGTTCTATGTACCAGCCCCCTCGAATCAGAGAAGGAACCGAGAGACGCAGGAATCGAAGTCAAATTCACACTCATACGAATTTCAGGGCCCAACAAGATGCTCAGTCTCACCTGCTATTGCTGGATCTTTTCCATTTTTAATTAGAAGAAGGTGATTTACCAAAGGTATCGAATGAGCTATCCCCTCATTCTTTCACCAGCCGCCTTAGTCTTTTGTTAGCGGCTTTAAACTCTGGGCATGTGCGATCTGCCGTCTGCTATAAGCTCCTCTGCATGAAGGGTAATAGTTCCCGTGGCACATTCTTATGTAAGTCCGCTTTCTTTGAGAAAGAATTAGAGCTGAAAGCGCCGACAATGTCTCAGGGATAAAGTGATTCACCTGCAAGCAAGGATAAAGGAAGCTAGCAAGTAAGCCAGGTGCTGGTGTATGATATTTCTATAGTAAGTAAGTTGACTTTGCAAACCCTGTACGCTCTAACCCTCTATCTAGTCAGCCAATTCTTACTCCCGCCCTATAACCTGTAAGCCATTGAGTCAGTCCACTGGGATAGAAAATTTGAAGGAAAAAAGGGAAGACAGAAGGAAGGATTGGACTGGTGCTATAGTTTTCCCTTTTTCTAGAGGAGGATATAAAAAGAGTATTGAGTCAGCCAATGATTAGCGAGCAAGCAAGCCTAGCCTTCTATCTTTCAATCTCCTGATGTAACCATAAAATGTACAAAGGATTGTGTATGTGACTTATCTATCGGGACATTCAGCTGGTACTTATCGTACAGCTTCGAGGACTGTGGGCTCAAGCAACTTTATAAGACGAAGGAAGAGAAGAGATGTTGCGCACAAACTCTTATGGTAGAAAGGAAAACTCTTTCTTGTACGCAAACGGACGAAGAATCCACTCTCTCTCCTTTTTGGTCAGTTAGGAATAAGAATCTAAGTATGAAATGAAATCATAAATGACTTAAATGAACATCCGAAGCAGGCAAGATAGGAGCATGAGCATCCAAACCAAACCCATATCAGAAGCCATAACGAGATCAATCAATCAGTCTTCGCTAAAGAAGATGCCTCTAAGCTGGAGCTTGAAACTCAATCAAAAGCGACAGGAAATAAGCGCTTTCTAGGGCTGTTGTGCCCGGACCAGAACAAAGAGAGAAACTCAACCTGAGACCTCTGGAGAGTCTCCTTTTAGGTCAATGTCAATAGGAATCAACTCACGAATGAAGACAGACCAGCAAGAAAACGTATGTGCGATCTAACGAACGAGAAGCGAGTCTAGAACAACGGAGCAAGGAAACGTATGTGAGTGAATGCATTGGCCGGTTCTCATGCCTAATGTCTAAGCCGGAGGTCCCTCCTGACAACTGTATTTTTTTCCGTTCACTCCTCACTCTACTAACGCGGGGTAAGTTATTATTGATATCCGACTGCCGGTGTCGGTACCTACGACTGTGGAATGCTTTTTTTATGTTATTCAAAGAGGAACTCAAAGTCTAGTTTGACTTCAGCCATGGTGGACAGGAGAAGCAAAGAAGAGTGAAGGCGAAGTGCACCTGAGCTAGAAGCATTCCACCACCTAGCAGCGCTTGAGGAACAAAGAATATGATAACTTTACTAACAGGATGGTATCTCGGTGTGGAAGAGCTGTTCCTCTTATTAGTTCCGTCGAATGCTTATGTTCCAAGTAAGCGGTATGGATTCTCCAACCAAGGCTCGTGTTACCGGGATGACTAGTTGAAGCCGCTCTCCATGGATGGTTGCATCTCCTACAAGTTTTGAACCCGTCCTGTGATAGAAGGGTTTAGTAGGTCTTCTAAAGTGATTGTTTTCACTTAAAGGGGGGATTAGACGTGATACGGAAAGTGAGGAAAGCTAGCCAAGTAAGGAAGCGAACCCAAGCATAGAAGGGAACCAAGTGGGGAAGCTAAGCCAAGACTATCTCATTCAGAAAGAGGGCGTCAGCTTCTTAGTAGCTACAGGCTCTTGTTACCATTCATTCCCAATCAAAGAGCTGAAAGAAGAACTAATCTCATCATGTAAATCAGGAATGTCTCAATTTATTGGATAATGCGAGCCTTCTATTCTTCTTTGAATTCCCAGGTAAGGAAAAGAAAGGAAAGGAGGAAAGCCGAAGGCAACTCCATAGGGATGCTCGGACTTCCTAGAATAGCCTAGTCTAATAGAAGAATAGAGCGAGGGGGGGCTTCCTGGGCATCTCTCTCTTCATTGATAACCGACGCCTATCTGATATTGCCGGATCAATCAACTACCCTTACCTTCCCATGCATGCTACTTCACTCCTTCTCTTCTTTAAGGTCAGGAGAAAGAGTGCGCTCTTCATCAACTCATTTCTCTAGGCTTCGAACTCAATCTCAATCCGACTAACTCTTCAGCCCATCTCTTCTTTATCTCTCATCCGTGCCAATCAAAGAAAAAGAAATAGTTCAATCCGAATCCTTCCTGTTCGCGTTCTTAACTCGTCTTAATCTTCAAATGGGAACTCAAAGTCTTCCTCTTTCTCTGCCCTTGCATCAAATCCAAAGAGCTGCTAAGCGAGGAAAGAAAGAAATTGATCTCGCATTGTTCTAAATGAGAATCTGCATCAATCCGGGCAGCCCTAGGCCGAGTTAGCTACTAACTACAAAGAATTACCCGTTAGCTCCTTATAAGGGAATCCACTTAGCTACAACATCCATTCTTTATTACCCTGACGGTTTAGCAGAGGAAATAAATACCCTATATGACGAATTGTTAGCATGAATGCCTATAAGCCTCAATTACATCGAGCCTCTCCTTAACAGTCGAGCACTTCATACCTGTTATTCACAAATCAGTCGAAGACTATGCTCACTGGGATTCCCCTTCCTACTAAGCTGAACAACTGAAAGAGGGATCTCAATATGACTCCATACCCATAATCTAGGTTCCGTTAAGAATGAAGGGATATGACCAAACAGCCTTCTTATCCCTCGTCAGCTGAAAGCAAGAACCGTCACAAACTACCTTGTCCTGAAATCCCACCTTTCCGATATGACGAATAGTTGAATCCACTTCTTAGGCCTTGCCCGGATTTAGATGCGTCACTTTGATCCGAAGCGAACGATGCCTTAACTGATGAGTGACGAAGGTAGCTAACCTCCATCGCATTATCCAAGAAGCCCTCTTTTCCGAGTCTGGAAAGCAGCTAATTGAAAAGGATGAGCTAGTTAATTAGCCAAGAAAGACTAAGAAGAAGAATGACGGATTGGGAATTCTCGGACTAAACCCCGTAATCTTCCTGCCTCTGGTCGAGCGGTAGCGAGCAGAAGAAGAAGCGAAGCTACAGCAGTCCCATTCCTTCTTATCTACGTAAGACATAGAAGAGAGTTCAGCTAGCTTTCCGTAACGGGCTACTAACTACGACTTTGCTTCCCTATATTAGCAGCACGTCGAAGGTCTTCGTCAGGTGTCGGAAGAACATTTAGATTGTGGTCTATGAACTCAATACCAGATAAAGAAGCAGCGAACAACTGAAAGAATAGAGGGAAGGTAGCATTGCTTTCACACTTCTCTCTTCGTCATTCTAAAGCAAGGAATGAAGTAGCCCGTATAGCAAGAAGGAAGGGTATAGGAAATGCAATGAACTTCATCGTAATAGATAGATCATAATTGAATGCGTCGAACTCGTATATTTAGAGTGACCCCTCTATGCCTACTCTACTAATGACGGCATCTAATTAATAATATCGTCATAAATAGTAGGCACGATGCCAATTCCACTCCATTATGAGCTTTCCTAATTCTCCTAGTTGTGCCTAATGATCCGAGGAATGATAATGACGGCTACGATACGAAGGAAGCCGAAGAAGAGCTAGCAACTGTCATACTATAATAAAGGCAGTCGCAGCTAGATCCAGGTTAATCTAACTCATGTGCTATTAACTCAATTCTGAAATGTAGCTACTTCCTTCCGGCATCTTACGCTCAATTCTTATTGTTGTTGTCAAGTCTTGGACTCTGTTAAAATAGGAATCTGTAAAGTGTTCCATCAACTCCCTGCTGCTTCTCAATTCCTGATTCAATCAGTGCAAGAGGAATTCGGATGAAAGAAAGTCTCGTAGGAAAGGGAGCCAATGATAGATGCTTTGAAATAGCGTAATAGAAAGAAAGATTGTCTCAATATCAAGGCAAGTCTAATGCGAGTAATTGAATCAATCCCATCCATGGAATTTCCGGAAGAGTCACTCGCCAGAGCAGAGGAAGGGAATTCGGAACTCAATCACCAAGTTAACCTTCCCATTGTCTATGCCAGCAACAAAGGAAGAGGTGAGCTACCAACTCGTCACCTCCCCTCTCGTTCCACTTCTGTCTGTTCTTTCATTGCTATTCTTTCATTGTCAAGTGTCGGACTCTGGTCTTTTTGGAACAAGAAACTTCAGTTTTGCTTTGGATGTGCAGGCACAAGAGTCCAGGTGCTGTTTTGTGGAGAAGGGCATTGTTTTCCACTCTATTAAGAGGTTCCCATCGATCAATTCATTCATTACAAAGGGATAGAGTTAGTTCACATCGTAGTAGTATAGGCCCTCGCCATATGGTATGTATGTATCTGCATGACCGCCGTAGTAGGCACGCCTTAGAAAGTCGTCTTCATTCTTGTTTGGGATGTGGATAGGCCAATTAGAAGAATCGTAGTATTTCAGACGAAAGATGGATAGAGCCAGTGAGGAAAGGGTTATCTTGCTCTCTATGTCCACGCTGTACAGCTTCCAATATCTATCTTTAGCTTTTTGCATTACACCCCCAAGGAGAAGGACGTCCTGCTTCAAATATTCTAAGAGGCTTTTTTTCCTACTTGCCAGATTTGAAAGTTCAACCTTATCATGCTCGATAGAGCCTTTCGGGCCTAGGATAGGGCATAGATTCTTAGCTAGGGAGCTCAGTTTGCCAGGAAGTAGATTCAAAGAATCCCTGAAGCGGAATAACATCTTCTTACCTGAATAGACAGCTAACTCGTAAAGCCTATTGTTCCTCAGCAGAGGTTTGAGCTTGTACTTGTGATAACATGCTAGGTGTTTCAGCATGAAAATTCCATCAAATCTAGTGGAAGTAAATAGTTTTCATATATTGATTTGCTTTCACAATACTTTCTATCCTTAAGATGAAGTCATAAAGTACCTTTCTACTCCTTTCTTCAAAGGAATCCAAGATTATCGAGTAGTCTTCGCTAAAGTAGGTATCAATCATCATAATATCAGGGATCTGTTTACCGGGGTATACCACCAAGAGACCTGCCGCATAAGGCTTATGAACGTCATCGATCAATAGAGTTTCGATATCGGCTACGATGAATGGTTTCAGCTTAGTGTGACATGGTTTGAGCGCGGTGATATGGGTTGGATAGCTACTCTTATGGTATCTGATCTCTTTTGTGGGTATTGGTTTGATCTCCCGGGGTTCATGATTGAAGAAAGCTCTTCGAGCTTCCGAGAAGAGAGGCCTTTCCTTCTTTTTCTTAAATCGTATGCATGGCTGAACCTAAGAAGATAGCAATTACAACCAAGAATGTTTTTGTCTTTTCACTAACCCGAAGGTCTAGTAAAGTTATTTGGTACCAAGCTATTAACAAGCGAAACGCCGAAAGAACTAGATTTTATCGGTTCTATCTTCTTTTAGTTAAAAAGGAGCTGCTCATTCATGAGTGAATTAGTGTAGATGCCAGACGAAATAGATCTGAAAGATCCCTTTCCCTTAACTTAAGGCTATCTAAGAGGTCTTTCTTCGTGCTTGGATGGCGGCTCAGACTCAGAATCAGCCTATGTCTAGGGAAATCAATCTTCCACCTACATATCATAGACCAAGCTTCATGGCCGTCCCCCTAGCTTAACTTCAAAGTCATCATGGGCTTTCTTTTTTAGAATTTTACTTTACACTTGAATGAAATGTCCGCTTCGCCCCTTGACACGAAGGCTATAAGAATCAAAGGAATACCGGGCGTAAATTACTTAGGAGTGAAAACCAGGCAAAGTCTTTACCGACCCGTGGGTTACTCGGCTCCAGGCCAAAGCGATGAAAAGGGGAAAAGCCCCTTTATTAATATTGGCACGTCCATGAGAGAAAGCCTAGCCCTATCTTAACCTTCTGATCCTAGTTGGCTCGAGTAAGGCAGGCTACTTCTAAGCAATCTAGATAACATTGAACCAGATACCAGCTGCCATTGAAACAAAAGGAAAGAACTTCCGGGCCGGGGGAGTTCCGCCGAGAGTTTTTTCGGTGATTAAAGGCTATCATCAATTGGCACCACAAGGCCACGACTTACTTAAGCAGCAGAACTTGAGGTCAGTGCAAGTTATAGGTTAACGTGCGTTGAATCTTATCTTGCCTCAGAGCTTTCATCCACATTTGGAACTGGTTCAGAAGTCGAGATTGCTATTAAATAGAAAAGACGATGCCATTGAAAGCTCAGGAGAGCGAAATTACTTAAATAGAGACATTCGAAGAAGCTACGATTGACACTTGAGATTTGCTTGGTTTGTGCCCAGAGATCGGAGAAGATCGACAAGAAGGAGCTCGGGTTCATATTCGGTAGCTCCCGGCTCTTTTAAAGGTAGCAAAGGTCTATTGGTATCATAAAATTAGACTTGTTGATCGACGACATGCCTTCAAACGCATTATTCCAAGTAATAGATGCCAAAAGATCTTACAACATGCTCTTGGGAAGACCATGGCTTCATGATAACGGTGTGGTTCCTTCAACACTTCATCAGTCTTTCAAATAATGCCGAGATGGTGTCGTAAAGAAAGTTGTAGCTGACGACAAGACAAGCCCTTCACTGAAGCGGAGTCACATTTTGCTGATGCTAAATTCTATCTAAAGACTAATGTTGTAAAGGATGTGCAACCTGACATTGCTTCATCAACAAATGATAGCAAGGCTCAAGAGGCTAAAGCAGCGCAAGTCAAAGAGAATTTGGCTTTGAAAGAAGAAAAGCAACCATATCATAAATCTCCCACAGGAGACCAAACCTAATAAGAGGTGCCTAAAAGAAATTTTTAATCTTGATCTCTTCCTGCATGGCTACACGCCAATACCAGTGAATATATCGTAACCACTGACGAACCCATACCCGGAGAATGCTCCATTCAAGGAAGTCTTTCTTCCCAGGCATCTCGAAGAGATTGTCGGGCGGAAGACGCAACTCGTTTGGTTGCATTTTCACCCTCAAATGAGCTATTATAACACCCCGTAAGTAAGGATTCAGGGGGCGACCTCTACCCAACCATAGGTAGAGTGGGAGCTTCGTTTTGTCCCACATCGTAGCAATACGTTGATAGTACTTACTGCGTAGTGATCTAACTTCGCTAAAACTTGGTAACCGGCACCACCAATCCTGGCAAGGGTTTCAAACCGCTTTACAGGATACTTCATGTGGACAGCCATTAATCCACACGGGTGATGAGAATTCATCTATTGATTCCACATGCACCTGAATCTATCTATTGATAGGATATTTTCAGTGAAAGCTGGAAGTGGGAACGCTGCAAGGTCAGGCAACAGAGGTTCCCAAAGAAAGGCCTATATTAAACAAGTGTTCAGTTCAATAAAGAGCTAACAGGCAGGGCTAATGTAGATATATTTCTTTCTATTGTGTACTAAGCTTTCTTTTCTCTTCGGGCTGTACCATTTTCAAGTCTTTAGTGCTTTCCTGATTTTCAACCTGATGAAGATGTGATCAATAAGTTGGCAGTTTGGCTTCGTTTTCCTAGGGCTTAGTATTGAGTACTAAGATGCGCCCTTCCCCCAAGAGCAGAGATAGTCATTTTTGCTGCCCGTCTTCCTTCAACGACAAAAGATAAAGAAAAGATGCGAATGAAATAGCCGCGCTCGCTTATTCGATTCGGCCTCTATCTAAGTTCATTTTTGATGAAATCTCTTCCTATTTGAACCCTCGGGTCAGGCTGAACCTTATTCCTTTCAGTTCCGTCACTCTATTTTTAGAATGGCATCCGCTTTCAATAAATTAAGAAAAAGATTCCCCGGTATGAACTCCTACCTTCTAAGTAGCCGAGCCCCTTTTTCTAGATAGTGATTGCACTTCCCCTTTTGGGATTTTAGAATCCCTTCGAACCCTCTATGCTTCTTCCTTTGTGAAAGAAAGGAAAGCTATTGATATCCAATTTTCACGAAAAAAGCTTTGCCCCAGCTTGATGAGTCTCCCCAAAGGTTGCCTTGATATCTAGGACATGGAACTCTGTCATAAGGCTGAGTGGACTCACTTGAAGATCAAGGGTAAACTTGCCCCTTGCAGCTCTCTTCGAAAGAGAGTATGCTCTTCTTGATGCAGACGATGGAGTCAGGAGAGATTCTTTCAAGCCGAGAGTTTGGACAGTTGAAAAAGAAAGGGCACCTTCTTTAGAAGAGTTTGATCACCAAAGAGGTTTTTTCAACTATTCATTGAAACCTCAATTACATCCACCCGGACGAATGGAATTGTATTCATACTTCCTTTCTTCAAGAGTTGCTGAATTCGGGGAGCAAATAAGGATAACTAGAGTATACAAAGTAGAATAGAGCGAAGGAAGCTACATACACAGGATGGACGTAGTTCATGCTCCGTTAAGATTAGGACTGAGAATATGAACACTTATGCAGCTATCTCTCAAAAGAGTCGTTAAGTTGACTCGCTAGTGCTACCTTTCATGGTATATAGAGAGTTCAGGCAATCGGTCTCTTCGGTAGCGCTAGGGAAGAAGATACATACTTGAAGCGAGACAAAGAGCACAAATAGATAATAGATGGACAAACATCTCGCTATCGCTCAAACCTCTTTGTTGAGTAAAGGTGAGAGGGAGAGTGAAGGGTCGAACATTAGTGAGAGGAAGGAGAAAGAGGATGGACGAAGTTCAGGTAGAGGTTAACAGAGTGAACCGGCCGCCTTAGTCTTCAACTCTCACGCTGACCGAAGCTACTGTGGCGTAATACGAGGGCCTTCCTTTTAGAAAGTTAGAAAGGAAAAGGGCGGTTCGCTAAAAAAGGTTTACTAAAGGGTCATCAAGCAGATAGGAAAATGGAGAGTTGAAGGATGGAATTACCACTCTTTTCTATAGTAGAAGAGTCCCAGTATTCGACTCCGAAAGGAGCTAAGGGTCGATGTAATTGAGACATGATCTACATAATAAAAGATCATAGCGCCTAGAGGTCTGCAAGCCTTATGGTCAAACCTAGACCTCGGGTGGTTGAGTGGAATCCCTTTTATTAGGACCGTTGGCCTATGGATTCTAGAGTAGAGAGAACTCCTATGGAATGTCTTTCTCTCGGGGGAACTCCCTTAATCCCAGAGGTGCCGGAACTCTCTTCCGGGAGCTAATGGGCTCAAGGAGCTAAACGGTTTAAATACTCCCCTCTCTAACGAGCCAGCAAGAAAATAAGCCTTGGCTTAAGACTTTAAATATGCTTCTGGCGGAATGAAAGACTAAAACTTTCCCTATATGGGAAAATATCCTATTTTCTTTGTAGTTCCGTTCCAAGGCGGTCCATTCGAGGCAATAAAGAAGGCTAAGTAGATGTCTTTATCTGGGGAAGTGAGTTTGCTTACGCTATTGGGAGTTCACCTCCAGCTCTTTCCTCTCCTATTAAGTCGAGTCTTTCTGCCCCTGCTTCTGTTTTGGATGGGTATTGAGAAGGAGTGGAAGTTGCAATCATAAGCTGAGCACATTCTGTTCTCTTGAGAATTGTCAACCATATAGTTGGGGTTGCTTTCGATGATGTCGATCCAACCAATCCAATTAAAGTTGCTCTAACTGAGTTAGCCTTGTTTCCCTTGTTTAGTTTAGCTTTTGTGTAAAAGTAAAGGAGTCCCCCCTTATGTTGGGTCAAGGGAGAAAGTACTAAAAGTCTGGAGGTAAGTCAATTCTCCTGGCAGTGAGGAGGGACTTTCATAAGGCAGTGTATAAGGAGCTGAAAGCCATTTGAGAGCTTGAAGTTTTAAGATTACTATTCCTACCCTGTCTAAGGTGTGTAGGATTTCTCCCAATAGTAGGGGGTCTCCCCCAGTTCTTGTTCACCTGATAGTATACTCGTATCAGTAGTAGTTCTACGAGAGCCATATGAGTAGTGAATAGTTTCCTTCTTGGTATAAGGCGACAGAGGCGAGAAGGGTAGGTAAAGTTATATTTAAAGCACAAGGGATAATTAAGGGGCTAGATATAAGGCACTAATTGCTAGATTTCTTTCCATGTCTTAGTCATCTTTATCGGGAAGGTCTAACTAGATAACTTTTCCCGAGGTTTTAGTTGCAGTGAATGAAGATTTCTTCTTTAAGGGAAAAGGTCTATCAGCAGTTCCAGAAGTTGCACTTTCTTTCAATGTTGGTCCAGGCCCCGTATCAATTGGCCTTGCCTACTTCAATGCCAATGCCTGGTAAACATGTAGAAAAGACAGTTGAGAAGGCGGGCGCTGTTTTCATCCAACTAGAAATATCGTAAGAGAGGAGTGGAGCTCCAGCCACTCGACTGATAAGGAGAGGCTCGATGTAATTGAGTCTCCTCTTTGATAGAATAGAAGGAGCTGCACATGAATGCACAGAGAAGGCCGGGTTCTTTGACATCGACTCGGGTTTGCGGAATAATCCGGGATTCAAGCCAATAGAACTAGTGGAACTCTCCCTCTAGCGTACCGAACTTGTGAAAAGCATGATTTCAGATATGCACGGACAAAAGTAGCTGCTTAGGTTGCATATAGTTGAATAGGAAGAAAATCCACAGCCATTAATGCACCTCGAATAGTCTTAGTCTACTATAGATATGTTGACGGAGACCTTATTGATGGATCTTTCGGGGCTCTTTCTTAATGCTGGAAGAAAGTCCTACTTAAATAGAAATAAAGTACCACTAGTATCCATACTCATTTATCACATCAAAAAGCCGGAGATGAACTTCATCAGGCATAATATGATCCACTTGGTTTAGCAGAATATCATCAGTTGCCCACCAGTCATACCAAAGCAGAATTTGAGACCCATCACTTATTCTTCACTTGAAGCCATTCTGGATAGCAGCAAGACCCTTGATAATTGACTTCATATATGGGGATGGGGGAAGCATGCCCAGGAGCTGGTAATTTTACCTGATTACTTCTCATCTATCTACCCCGCAGCACTTCTACTCATAACTTATCCGACCCGAGATCCCATCCAAGTTTGCCGATGAGAGACACATTCTTATCTCTTGCTTTTCGAATTCCTAGGCCACCCTCTTCTTTTGGTTTTGTCATAGCTTCCCTTTTTTTTTAGTAGGTGAATACCCCATAATTCTTTATCAGAACCTCAAAGGAAGGATCTAGCAAGCTTGTCAACAGCCCCACATATTGAAGAAAGGAGCCAGCAGGTTTGCATTGAGTAGATCGGAATCGCAGTCACTGTGGATTGCACTAACGTGGCCCTTCCCGCCAGGTTTAAGAGCTTCGATTTCCTTCTTTCAGAACCTCGCCGCCTGCGCCTTATCAATAATATAACTCTATGTGGCCTTAGAAAGTCTGCCATGAACAAGCGCCCAGGTATTTGCCTAGATTATCTGTCAAACCTAGCTCTAGAAAATGGTACGCAGTCGCTCCCTCCTTCTTCTTGAAGTAAGAGGCCGCTAAGGTTGACGCTTTGATTTCTGTGAATTCACCATCATCCCTGAACATGAGCAAAACTCTCTAACAGTCTTTCGCACCACTCTAGCTTGAGAGACAGTCGCCTTGGCGAATAGGATAAGATCGTCAGCGAAGAGAAGATGGGAAATCTTGGGACCCCGGCTAGAAGTGGTGGCTATCGGCTTCCATTCCTTCTTTCCCACTTTCATGTCAATAAAAGAAAAAGTGAGAATTTTTCCATACATAGCACGAAGAGGTATGGAGACATCGGGATTGGAGACTTTATAGGACTTCATAGACTTCAATGCTTCCAAAACTTCTTCTTTAGAAAGAGGCTAAGCACTAAGAAAGGCTTTCTACCGGGTTTGAGGGCATCGATGAACCTAGTCGGGTTTCCAGTTCTCGCTCCACCTTTTCGGCTTAGCTTCCTCAGTTCCCCGCCCTAACGTTTTTTAAGAAGAGTTTATAAAAGGAGTTGGTGTTAAAAACCGATAAGAATTCATTCTAAATAGTAGCTACTCATTACACACAAGAAAGAGTGTAGGTTTCAGCTTCAATTACCATCGAACCTCAACGAAAGAAAGATATCACTCACACTATGCCCTGCTTTCCTCGGGAGTGAGAAGTGAATCAGGGATTTGCCATGGATACGAGTGAAAGGAGGGGTCTGAAAGAGTTCTGCATCAATTTCTTTCTTTTCGGCTTAAAGTGCCAAATAACGGGAATCGAACCCCCTCTGCCTCTGGTAGTTTGAAATAAAATAGATAGAACAGCCCCATTTTAACATCCATTGAGGAAGGAGCGTAGTACTTTGACTTCCATTCAGTTCTATAAAGGAATCCGCTTCTAGTCCTTAAGCACAGAACATTACCTTAATAGAATCCCGCGCAAACAACGGGCATACTCAATTACTTACTAAAAGAAAGACACATTTGGTCATTCGCTCACTCCCTCGTATGCGCTCCCCATCCTACGCTTTTTAGGGCTACGGGTAGAGTGGCTAGGGAACGAAGAAGTTCCATCCCTACCCTTTTCCTATTAGCTCTTACTTAGTTAGTGTTAAACTCTCTTTAAAGCGGCATAACAATAAGAAAGGAGCTCTCCTAAGGCGAAATAAATGGAAAGCCTTCGTTACCGAAAGCGATAACAGAATGCAGCTACTTCTGGGCATAAATGTGCAACCTAAAGACTAGCAGGGGCAAGCCTAAACCTCTACTTTCACCGTGGCAGCCTCTAACTCTAAAGCTAGAGTATATCTAAAGTGCGGGCCGATTTCTCGCCTTAGCTGCAAGTCCCTTCAATTTCACTTGCACAAACCGCCCTCTCCTGTTAGTCGTCAATTGACAGCTTAGCGCCCTCTTCCTTCGGTCGAGCCCTTAGCGCCATCAATCCTCTTTCGCTTTCTCCTGATCACAGTGGTAGAGTGAAAAAAGGTCGTATTACGGTCTCCCATGGAATATCCATTTACTACGTGACTTCTGGTATCAAAGCTTTCCTTTCCCTTTCGGTCGAGTTCAGCCATTAAGGAAAGCGTCTGTTGGATATTTGGTTTGAACCGGTTGCCCCACTCCAACTAGTAAGTACTGGTGAGAGGGAAAGAGCGCTCCTGCCCTTTACCCAAACAGTACAAGAATGGCAATCCACACCTATTGGTGTGCTGCTGCCCTCAACCGACCTGATCGTCCCAATCCGGTTGTCTTCACTAAGAACAGATCCACAATCTCTTATCTAATGAATATGAATTTTCTATCGTTTTTTCCGCTTCCCATTGCTAGAACTTCCAGCGCTAAGGTGGTTGGTGGGGTAAGGCAAGCAACTCCTCTTTTCGAAGAAGAGTGCCTGCCCGAGCTATCTTAAAGTAAAGCTCTCTAGGTTAGCTATAGGTAAAGTTCTCCCAGAGCCGGAGACACAGGCCGCTACCCCTTCAGAAACCGGGAATCCGTAAGGAAGGATAGGACACAGAATAAGGACCTAAAGTTGTTCGTCGGATGAGACCGAGAACCGAAAGATGTCTATCAAAGAGCGAGAGGGACTGACTAGACGGCTGTCAACCAGCTCTAAAGGTTGCAAAGCCTTTAGAGTGCCCCTGAACGGAAGGAAAGAAAGATAAATAGAACTCTATCCTAGCTACCGGGGAAGGGAGAGGAGAACAGAGGTAACCATCAAACTATAGAATCTCACCTCAAACAAAGGCCCTCGGAAGAGCCTGAAGTAGAGAAAGCTACAATAAGAGAATACCTGCCAAAAGCTTCACCTCGGTAAACCTTTGGAATACAGATCGTCGAGCCGCCGACAACTCCCAGGGTTCACTAAAACAGGAGGTACTCTGCGAAAGACTATTGACTGACCTGTCGAGCTGATCCGACACCAAGTGGGCCGCACCTCTTAGGACTCAATATGAAAGAGAAAGGTGTTCCCCCGAAAGTCGTCCGGTTTCTCACCGGTCGCAGAAACTCTTTGTTGAAAAAGGCTTCCCTAAATTTTCGTGGCATCCGGATCGGGATACGGCCCTGCCCTAGCGACCGCTCCTTACCTTTAGTTCTTTTCTTTACCCAAATGAGGGGGCTATCATTGATTCCGACCAGAAAGAGGAGGCTTTCCCGTGGGCTGGGAAGTAGCATCTTTGGCTTGGCTATTCCCCACTACTATGGGGGAGACGGCATTAGCGGTCAAAGCATTGATTCTAAGCCAGTCCAGTCTATTAGCAAAGAGCGATTCTAAGCCCAAAGGCTAGCGAATCCGACTTACTTACTTCGACTTAAATGCTTTCTTTTTTGAGTTCTTCCCCGGGCAAAGTCCTAATCAAAGCAGGCGGCGAGAAAGACCCAGGCAAAGGGGGGAGTTCTTCAACAATTAATTAATTTCTCGATGGGAACCTTTAATCTTAATAGAGTGGAAAAACCAAGGCTTGGAGTATCCAAGGTAGAAAAACTGCTACAAGGGAGGATGAAGCTTACTCTCAATACATATCTAAAAGGCTTGGATTAACTCAGATCTTTTCTTTCAAACTAGCTTGCGTAAGACACTTTCCTAAGAAAAGAATTAGAATAAGATTCTTTTTTTTTAGTTTTGCCCCAGAAAGGTAAACACCTAACCTCAAGAGACAGACTTTGACTAAGGGGAATAAACAGCAAAGGAAGGTCAATACAAGGCATTAGCAATGTAAGGAAACTAGATGGTTGGTGTTACAAAAGGGCTTACCAATAGAACTCGTTTACGTGCTAGCCTAGCGGATGACTGGTACTAGGTAGGATAAACTCATATAGGGGAACAAAGAAAGCCCATTAGAGTCTTCCCACTTTGAGCACTCGCTTAACAGAAAAAGGTATTCCATCACTGATTCGATAGAGGGAGAGACTGGAATGGCATGCGCTTAGCTTTAATGAGACTATGCCTGCGCTTGATAACTTTCCTACTTGCGCATTTGAAAGAGTGCTTTCTGCTTTGGGAAATCAGCCTTTCGCACATACCTTTTTTTTCATCACTAACTCTAATCAATAAGC
>NW_028292344.1:0-50574 GCF_026168435.1 Sesamum indicum | reverse complement strand
CGACGAACAACTTTAGGTCCTTATTCTGTGTCCTATCCTTCCTTACGGATTCCCGGTTTCTGAAGGGGTAGCGGCCTGTGTCTCCGGCTCTGGGAGAACTTTACCTATAGCTAACCTAGAGAGCTTTACTTTAAGATAGCTCGGGCAGGCACTCTTCTTCGAAAAGAGGAGTTGCTTGCCTTACCCCACCAACCACCTTAGCGCTGGAAGTTCTAGCAATGGGAAGCGGAAAAAACGATAGAAAATTCATATTCATTAGATAAGAGATTGTGGATCTGTTCTTAGTGAAGACAACCGGATTGGGACGATCAGGTCGGTTGAGGGCAGCAGCACACCAATAGGTGTGGATTGCCATTCTTGTACTGTTTGGGTAAAGGGCAGGAGCGCTCTTTCCCTCTCACCAGTACTTACTAGTTGGAGTGGGGCAACCGGTTCAAACCAAATATCCAACAGACGCTTTCCTTAATGGCTGAACTCGACCGAAAGGGAAAGGAAAGCTTTGATACCAGAAGTCACGTAGTAAATGGATATTCCATGGGAGACCGTAATACGACCTTTTTTCACTCTACCACTGTGATCAGGAGAAAGCGAAAGAGGATTGATGGCGCTAAGGGCTCGACCGAAGGAAGAGGGCGCTAAGCTGTCAATTGACGACTAACAGGAGAGGGCGGTTTGTGCAAGTGAAATTGAAGGGACTTGCAGCTAAGGCGAGAAATCGGCCCGCACTTTAGATATACTCTAGCTTTAGAGTTAGAGGCTGCCACGGTGAAAGTAGAGGTTTAGGCTTGCCCCTGCTAGTCTTTAGGTTGCACATTTATGCCCAGAAGTAGCTGCATTCTGTTATCGCTTTCGGTAACGAAGGCTTTCCATTTATTTCGCCTTAGGAGAGCTCCTTTCTTATTGTTATGCCGCTTTAAAGAGAGTTTAACACTAACTAAGTAAGAGCTAATAGGAAAAGGGTAGGGATGGAACTTCTTCGTTCCCTAGCCACTCTACCCGTAGCCCTAAAAAGCGTAGGATGGGGAGCGCATACGAGGGAGTGAGCGAATGACCAAATGTGTCTTTCTTTTAGTAAGTAATTGAGTATGCCCGTTGTTTGCGCGGGATTCTATTAAGGTAATGTTCTGTGCTTAAGGACTAGAAGCGGATTCCTTTATAGAACTGAATGGAAGTCAAAGTACTACGCTCCTTCCTCAATGGATGTTAAAATGGGGCTGTTCTATCTATTTTATTTCAAACTACCAGAGGCAGAGGGGGTTCGATTCCCGTTATTTGGCACTTTAAGCCGAAAAGAAAGAAATTGATGCAGAACTCTTTCAGACCCCTCCTTTCACTCGTATCCATGGCAAATCCCTGATTCACTTCTCACTCCCGAGGAAAGCAGGGCATAGTGTGAGTGATATCTTTCTTTCGTTGAGGTTCGATGGTAATTGAAGCTGAAACCTACACTCTTTCTTGTGTGTAATGAGTAGCTACTATTTAGAATGAATTCTTATCGGTTTTTAACACCAACTCCTTTTATAAACTCTTCTTAAAAAACGTTAGGGCGGGGAACTGAGGAAGCTAAGCCGAAAAGGTGGAGCGAGAACTGGAAACCCGACTAGGTTCATCGATGCCCTCAAACCCGGTAGAAAGCCTTTCTTAGTGCTTAGCCTCTTTCTAAAGAAGAAGTTTTGGAAGCATTGAAGTCTATGAAGTCCTATAAAGTCTCCAATCCCGATGTCTCCATACCTCTTCGTGCTATGTATGGAAAAATTCTCACTTTTTCTTTTATTGACATGAAAGTGGGAAAGAAGGAATGGAAGCCGATAGCCACCACTTCTAGCCGGGGTCCCAAGATTTCCCATCTTCTCTTCGCTGACGATCTTATCCTATTCGCCAAGGCGACTGTCTCTCAAGCTAGAGTGGTGCGAAAGACTGTTAGAGAGTTTTGCTCATGTTCAGGGATGATGGTGAATTCACAGAAATCAAAGCGTCAACCTTAGCGGCCTCTTACTTCAAGAAGAAGGAGGGAGCGACTGCGTACCATTTTCTAGAGCTAGGTTTGACAGATAATCTAGGCAAATACCTGGGCGCTTGTTCATGGCAGACTTTCTAAGGCCACATAGAGTTATATTATTGATAAGGCGCAGGCGGCGAGGTTCTGAAAGAAGGAAATCGAAGCTCTTAAACCTGGCGGGAAGGGCCACGTTAGTGCAATCCACAGTGACTGCGATTCCGATCTACTCAATGCAAACCTGCTGGCTCCTTTCTTCAATATGTGGGGCTGTTGACAAGCTTGCTAGATCCTTCCTTTGAGGTTCTGATAAAGAATTATGGGGTATTCACCTACTAAAAAAAAAGGGAAGCTATGACAAAACCAAAAGAAGAGGGTGGCCTAGGAATTCGAAAAGCAAGAGATAAGAATGTGTCTCTCATCGGCAAACTTGGATGGGATCTCGGGTCGGATAAGTTATGAGTAGAAGTGCTGCGGGGTAGATAGATGAGAAGTAATCAGGTAAAATTACCAGCTCCTGGGCATGCTTCCCCCATCCCCATATATGAAGTCAATTATCAAGGGTCTTGCTGCTATCCAGAATGGCTTCAAGTGAAGAATAAGTGATGGGTCTCAAATTCTGCTTTGGTATGACTGGTGGGCAACTGATGATATTCTGCTAAACCAAGTGGATCATATTATGCCTGATGAAGTTCATCTCCGGCTTTTTGATGTGATAAATGAGTATGGATACTAGTGGTACTTTATTTCTATTTAAGTAGGACTTTCTTCCAGCATTAAGAAAGAGCCCCGAAAGATCCATCAATAAGGTCTCCGTCAACATATCTATAGTAGACTAAGACTATTCGAGGTGCATTAATGGCTGTGGATTTTCTTCCTATTCAACTATATGCAACCTAAGCAGCTACTTTTGTCCGTGCATATCTGAAATCATGCTTTTCACAAGTTCGGTACGCTAGAGGGAGAGTTCCACTAGTTCTATTGGCTTGAATCCCGGATTATTCCGCAAACCCGAGTCGATGTCAAAGAACCCGGCCTTCTCTGTGCATTCATGTGCAGCTCCTTCTATTCTATCAAAGAGGAGACTCAATTACATCGAGCCTCTCCTTATCAGTCGAGTGGCTGGAGCTCCACTCCTCTCTTACGATATTTCTAGTTGGATGAAAACAGCGCCCGCCTTCTCAACTGTCTTTTCTACATGTTTACCAGGCATTGGCATTGAAGTAGGCAAGGCCAATTGATACGGGGCCTGGACCAACATTGAAAGAAAGTGCAACTTCTGGAACTGCTGATAGACCTTTTCCCTTAAAGAAGAAATCTTCATTCACTGCAACTAAAACCTCGGGAAAAGTTATCTAGTTAGACCTTCCCGATAAAGATGACTAAGACATGGAAAGAAATCTAGCAATTAGTGCCTTATATCTAGCCCCTTAATTATCCCTTGTGCTTTAAATATAACTTTACCTACCCTTCTCGCCTCTGTCGCCTTATACCAAGAAGGAAACTATTCACTACTCATATGGCTCTCGTAGAACTACTACTGATACGAGTATACTATCAGGTGAACAAGAACTGGGGGAGACCCCCTACTATTGGGAGAAATCCTACACACCTTAGACAGGGTAGGAATAGTAATCTTAAAACTTCAAGCTCTCAAATGGCTTTCAGCTCCTTATACACTGCCTTATGAAAGTCCCTCCTCACTGCCAGGAGAATTGACTTACCTCCAGACTTTTAGTACTTTCTCCCTTGACCCAACATAAGGGGGGACTCCTTTACTTTTACACAAAAGCTAAACTAAACAAGGGAAACAAGGCTAACTCAGTTAGAGCAACTTTAATTGGATTGGTTGGATCGACATCATCGAAAGCAACCCCAACTATATGGTTGACAATTCTCAAGAGAACAGAATGTGCTCAGCTTATGATTGCAACTTCCACTCCTTCTCAATACCCATCCAAAACAGAAGCAGGGGCAGAAAGACTCGACTTAATAGGAGAGGAAAGAGCTGGAGGTGAACTCCCAATAGCGTAAGCAAACTCACTTCCCCAGATAAAGACATCTACTTAGCCTTCTTTATTGCCTCGAATGGACCGCCTTGGAACGGAACTACAAAGAAAATAGGATATTTTCCCATATAGGGAAAGTTTTAGTCTTTCATTCCGCCAGAAGCATATTTAAAGTCTTAAGCCAAGGCTTATTTTCTTGCTGGCTCGTTAGAGAGGGGAGTATTTAAACCGTTTAGCTCCTTGAGCCCATTAGCTCCCGGAAGAGAGTTCCGGCACCTCTGGGATTAAGGGAGTTCCCCCGAGAGAAAGACATTCCATAGGAGTTCTCTCTACTCTAGAATCCATAGGCCAACGGTCCTAATAAAAGGGATTCCACTCAACCACCCGAGGTCTAGGTTTGACCATAAGGCTTGCAGACCTCTAGGCGCTATGATCTTTTATTATGTAGATCATGTCTCAATTACATCGACCCTTAGCTCCTTTCGGAGTCGAATACTGGGACTCTTCTACTATAGAAAAGAGTGGTAATTCCATCCTTCAACTCTCCATTTTCCTATCTGCTTGATGACCCTTTAGTAAACCTTTTTTAGCGAACCGCCCTTTTCCTTTCTAACTTTCTAAAAGGAAGGCCCTCGTATTACGCCACAGTAGCTTCGGTCAGCGTGAGAGTTGAAGACTAAGGCGGCCGGTTCACTCTGTTAACCTCTACCTGAACTTCGTCCATCCTCTTTCTCCTTCCTCTCACTAATGTTCGACCCTTCACTCTCCCTCTCACCTTTACTCAACAAAGAGGTTTGAGCGATAGCGAGATGTTTGTCCATCTATTATCTATTTGTGCTCTTTGTCTCGCTTCAAGTATGTATCTTCTTCCCTAGCGCTACCGAAGAGACCGATTGCCTGAACTCTCTATATACCATGAAAGGTAGCACTAGCGAGTCAACTTAACGACTCTTTTGAGAGATAGCTGCATAAGTGTTCATATTCTCAGTCCTAATCTTAACGGAGCATGAACTACGTCCATCCTGTGTATGTAGCTTCCTTCGCTCTATTCTACTTTGTATACTCTAGTTATCCTTATTTGCTCCCCGAATTCAGCAACTCTTGAAGAAAGGAAGTATGAATACAATTCCATTCGTCCGGGTGGATGTAATTGAGGTTTCAATGAATAGTTGAAAAAACCTCTTTGGTGATCAAACTCTTCTAAAGAAGGTGCCCTTTCTTTTTCAACTGTCCAAACTCTCGGCTTGAAAGAATCTCTCCTGACTCCATCGTCTGCATCAAGAAGAGCATACTCTCTTTCGAAGAGAGCTGCAAGGGGCAAGTTTACCCTTGATCTTCAAGTGAGTCCACTCAGCCTTATGACAGAGTTCCATGTCCTAGATATCAAGGCAACCTTTGGGGAGACTCATCAAGCTGGGGCAAAGCTTTTTTCGTGAAAATTGGATATCAATAGCTTTCCTTTCTTTCACAAAGGAAGAAGCATAGAGGGTTCGAAGGGATTCTAAAATCCCAAAAGGGGAAGTGCAATCACTATCTAGAAAAAGGGGCTCGGCTACTTAGAAGGTAGGAGTTCATACCGGGGAATCTTTTTCTTAATTTATTGAAAGCGGATGCCATTCTAAAAATAGAGTGACGGAACTGAAAGGAATAAGGTTCAGCCTGACCCGAGGGTTCAAATAGGAAGAGATTTCATCAAAAATGAACTTAGATAGAGGCCGAATCGAATAAGCGAGCGCGGCTATTTCATTCGCATCTTTTCTTTATCTTTTGTCGTTGAAGGAAGACGGGCAGCAAAAATGACTATCTCTGCTCTTGGGGGAAGGGCGCATCTTAGTACTCAATACTAAGCCCTAGGAAAACGAAGCCAAACTGCCAACTTATTGATCACATCTTCATCAGGTTGAAAATCAGGAAAGCACTAAAGACTTGAAAATGGTACAGCCCGAAGAGAAAAGAAAGCTTAGTACACAATAGAAAGAAATATATCTACATTAGCCCTGCCTGTTAGCTCTTTATTGAACTGAACACTTGTTTAATATAGGCCTTTCTTTGGGAACCTCTGTTGCCTGACCTTGCAGCGTTCCCACTTCCAGCTTTCACTGAAAATATCCTATCAATAGATAGATTCAGGTGCATGTGGAATCAATAGATGAATTCTCATCACCCGTGTGGATTAATGGCTGTCCACATGAAGTATCCTGTAAAGCGGTTTGAAACCCTTGCCAGGATTGGTGGTGCCGGTTACCAAGTTTTAGCGAAGTTAGATCACTACGCAGTAAGTACTATCAACGTATTGCTACGATGTGGGACAAAACGAAGCTCCCACTCTACCTATGGTTGGGTAGAGGTCGCCCCCTGAATCCTTACTTACGGGGTGTTATAATAGCTCATTTGAGGGTGAAAATGCAACCAAACGAGTTGCGTCTTCCGCCCGACAATCTCTTCGAGATGCCTGGGAAGAAAGACTTCCTTGAATGGAGCATTCTCCGGGTATGGGTTCGTCAGTGGTTACGATATATTCACTGGTATTGGCGTGTAGCCATGCAGGAAGAGATCAAGATTAAAAATTTCTTTTAGGCACCTCTTATTAGGTTTGGTCTCCTGTGGGAGATTTATGATATGGTTGCTTTTCTTCTTTCAAAGCCAAATTCTCTTTGACTTGCGCTGCTTTAGCCTCTTGAGCCTTGCTATCATTTGTTGATGAAGCAATGTCAGGTTGCACATCCTTTACAACATTAGTCTTTAGATAGAATTTAGCATCAGCAAAATGTGACTCCGCTTCAGTGAAGGGCTTGTCTTGTCGTCAGCTACAACTTTCTTTACGACACCATCTCGGCATTATTTGAAAGACTGATGAAGTGTTGAAGGAACCACACCGTTATCATGAAGCCATGGTCTTCCCAAGAGCATGTTGTAAGATCTTTTGGCATCTATTACTTGGAATAATGCGTTTGAAGGCATGTCGTCGATCAACAAGTCTAATTTTATGATACCAATAGACCTTTGCTACCTTTAAAAGAGCCGGGAGCTACCGAATATGAACCCGAGCTCCTTCTTGTCGATCTTCTCCGATCTCTGGGCACAAACCAAGCAAATCTCAAGTGTCAATCGTAGCTTCTTCGAATGTCTCTATTTAAGTAATTTCGCTCTCCTGAGCTTTCAATGGCATCGTCTTTTCTATTTAATAGCAATCTCGACTTCTGAACCAGTTCCAAATGTGGATGAAAGCTCTGAGGCAAGATAAGATTCAACGCACGTTAACCTATAACTTGCACTGACCTCAAGTTCTGCTGCTTAAGTAAGTCGTGGCCTTGTGGTGCCAATTGATGATAGCCTTTAATCACCGAAAAAACTCTCGGCGGAACTCCCCCGGCCCGGAAGTTCTTTCCTTTTGTTTCAATGGCAGCTGGTATCTGGTTCAATGTTATCTAGATTGCTTAGAAGTAGCCTGCCTTACTCGAGCCAACTAGGATCAGAAGGTTAAGATAGGGCTAGGCTTTCTCTCATGGACGTGCCAATATTAATAAAGGGGCTTTTCCCCTTTTCATCGCTTTGGCCTGGAGCCGAGTAACCCACGGGTCGGTAAAGACTTTGCCTGGTTTTCACTCCTAAGTAATTTACGCCCGGTATTCCTTTGATTCTTATAGCCTTCGTGTCAAGGGGCGAAGCGGACATTTCATTCAAGTGTAAAGTAAAATTCTAAAAAAGAAAGCCCATGATGACTTTGAAGTTAAGCTAGGGGGACGGCCATGAAGCTTGGTCTATGATATGTAGGTGGAAGATTGATTTCCCTAGACATAGGCTGATTCTGAGTCTGAGCCGCCATCCAAGCACGAAGAAAGACCTCTTAGATAGCCTTAAGTTAAGGGAAAGGGATCTTTCAGATCTATTTCGTCTGGCATCTACACTAATTCACTCATGAATGAGCAGCTCCTTTTTAACTAAAAGAAGATAGAACCGATAAAATCTAGTTCTTTCGGCGTTTCGCTTGTTAATAGCTTGGTACCAAATAACTTTACTAGACCTTCGGGTTAGTGAAAAGACAAAAACATTCTTGGTTGTAATTGCTATCTTCTTAGGTTCAGCCATGCATACGATTTAAGAAAAAGAAGGAAAGGCCTCTCTTCTCGGAAGCTCGAAGAGCTTTCTTCAATCATGAACCCCGGGAGATCAAACCAATACCCACAAAAGAGATCAGATACCATAAGAGTAGCTATCCAACCCATATCACCGCGCTCAAACCATGTCACACTAAGCTGAAACCATTCATCGTAGCCGATATCGAAACTCTATTGATCGATGACGTTCATAAGCCTTATGCGGCAGGTCTCTTGGTGGTATACCCCGGTAAACAGATCCCTGATATTATGATGATTGATACCTACTTTAGCGAAGACTACTCGATAATCTTGGATTCCTTTGAAGAAAGGAGTAGAAAGGTACTTTATGACTTCATCTTAAGGATAGAAAGTATTGTGAAAGCAAATCAATATATGAAAACTATTTACTTCCACTAGATTTGATGGAATTTTCATGCTGAAACACCTAGCATGTTATCACAAGTACAAGCTCAAACCTCTGCTGAGGAACAATAGGCTTTACGAGTTAGCTGTCTATTCAGGTAAGAAGATGTTATTCCGCTTCAGGGATTCTTTGAATCTACTTCCTGGCAAACTGAGCTCCCTAGCTAAGAATCTATGCCCTATCCTAGGCCCGAAAGGCTCTATCGAGCATGATAAGGTTGAACTTTCAAATCTGGCAAGTAGGAAAAAAAGCCTCTTAGAATATTTGAAGCAGGACGTCCTTCTCCTTGGGGGTGTAATGCAAAAAGCTAAAGATAGATATTGGAAGCTGTACAGCGTGGACATAGAGAGCAAGATAACCCTTTCCTCACTGGCTCTATCCATCTTTCGTCTGAAATACTACGATTCTTCTAATTGGCCTATCCACATCCCAAACAAGAATGAAGACGACTTTCTAAGGCGTGCCTACTACGGCGGTCATGCAGATACATACATA
This sequence comes from Sesamum indicum, assembly GCF_026168435.1. Classification (NCBI taxonomy): domain Eukaryota; kingdom Viridiplantae; phylum Streptophyta; class Magnoliopsida; order Lamiales; family Pedaliaceae; genus Sesamum; species Sesamum indicum. The sequence goes on along the minus strand of NW_028292344.1, from coordinate 41,550 downwards.
CCATATGGCGAGGGCCTATACTACTACGATGTGAACTAACTCTATCCCTTTGTAATGAATGAATTGATCGATGGGAACCTCTTAATAGAGTGGAAAACAATGCCCTTCTCCACAAAACAGCACCTGGACTCTTGTGCCTGCACATCCAAAGCAAAACTGAAGTTTCTTGTTCCAAAAAGACCAGAGTCCGACACTTGACAATGAAAGAATAGCAATGAAAGAACAGACAGAAGTGGAACGAGAGGGGAGGTGACGAGTTGGTAGCTCACCTCTTCCTTTGTTGCTGGCATAGACAATGGGAAGGTTAACTTGGTGATTGAGTTCCGAATTCCCTTCCTCTGCTCTGGCGAGTGACTCTTCCGGAAATTCCATGGATGGGATTGATTCAATTACTCGCATTAGACTTGCCTTGATATTGAGACAATCTTTCTTTCTATTACGCTATTTCAAAGCATCTATCATTGGCTCCCTTTCCTACGAGACTTTCTTTCATCCGAATTCCTCTTGCACTGATTGAATCAGGAATTGAGAAGCAGCAGGGAGTTGATGGAACACTTTACAGATTCCTATTTTAACAGAGTCCAAGACTTGACAACAACAATAAGAATTGAGCGTAAGATGCCGGAAGGAAGTAGCTACATTTCAGAATTGAGTTAATAGCACATGAGTTAGATTAACCTGGATCTAGCTGCGACTGCCTTTATTATAGTATGACAGTTGCTAGCTCTTCTTCGGCTTCCTTCGTATCGTAGCCGTCATTATCATTCCTCGGATCATTAGGCACAACTAGGAGAATTAGGAAAGCTCATAATGGAGTGGAATTGGCATCGTGCCTACTATTTATGACGATATTATTAATTAGATGCCGTCATTAGTAGAGTAGGCATAGAGGGGTCACTCTAAATATACGAGTTCGACGCATTCAATTATGATCTATCTATTACGATGAAGTTCATTGCATTTCCTATACCCTTCCTTCTTGCTATACGGGCTACTTCATTCCTTGCTTTAGAATGACGAAGAGAGAAGTGTGAAAGCAATGCTACCTTCCCTCTATTCTTTCAGTTGTTCGCTGCTTCTTTATCTGGTATTGAGTTCATAGACCACAATCTAAATGTTCTTCCGACACCTGACGAAGACCTTCGACGTGCTGCTAATATAGGGAAGCAAAGTCGTAGTTAGTAGCCCGTTACGGAAAGCTAGCTGAACTCTCTTCTATGTCTTACGTAGATAAGAAGGAATGGGACTGCTGTAGCTTCGCTTCTTCTTCTGCTCGCTACCGCTCGACCAGAGGCAGGAAGATTACGGGGTTTAGTCCGAGAATTCCCAATCCGTCATTCTTCTTCTTAGTCTTTCTTGGCTAATTAACTAGCTCATCCTTTTCAATTAGCTGCTTTCCAGACTCGGAAAAGAGGGCTTCTTGGATAATGCGATGGAGGTTAGCTACCTTCGTCACTCATCAGTTAAGGCATCGTTCGCTTCGGATCAAAGTGACGCATCTAAATCCGGGCAAGGCCTAAGAAGTGGATTCAACTATTCGTCATATCGGAAAGGTGGGATTTCAGGACAAGGTAGTTTGTGACGGTTCTTGCTTTCAGCTGACGAGGGATAAGAAGGCTGTTTGGTCATATCCCTTCATTCTTAACGGAACCTAGATTATGGGTATGGAGTCATATTGAGATCCCTCTTTCAGTTGTTCAGCTTAGTAGGAAGGGGAATCCCAGTGAGCATAGTCTTCGACTGATTTGTGAATAACAGGTATGAAGTGCTCGACTGTTAAGGAGAGGCTCGATGTAATTGAGGCTTATAGGCATTCATGCTAACAATTCGTCATATAGGGTATTTATTTCCTCTGCTAAACCGTCAGGGTAATAAAGAATGGATGTTGTAGCTAAGTGGATTCCCTTATAAGGAGCTAACGGGTAATTCTTTGTAGTTAGTAGCTAACTCGGCCTAGGGCTGCCCGGATTGATGCAGATTCTCATTTAGAACAATGCGAGATCAATTTCTTTCTTTCCTCGCTTAGCAGCTCTTTGGATTTGATGCAAGGGCAGAGAAAGAGGAAGACTTTGAGTTCCCATTTGAAGATTAAGACGAGTTAAGAACGCGAACAGGAAGGATTCGGATTGAACTATTTCTTTTTCTTTGATTGGCACGGATGAGAGATAAAGAAGAGATGGGCTGAAGAGTTAGTCGGATTGAGATTGAGTTCGAAGCCTAGAGAAATGAGTTGATGAAGAGCGCACTCTTTCTCCTGACCTTAAAGAAGAGAAGGAGTGAAGTAGCATGCATGGGAAGGTAAGGGTAGTTGATTGATCCGGCAATATCAGATAGGCGTCGGTTATCAATGAAGAGAGAGATGCCCAGGAAGCCCCCCCTCGCTCTATTCTTCTATTAGACTAGGCTATTCTAGGAAGTCCGAGCATCCCTATGGAGTTGCCTTCGGCTTTCCTCCTTTCCTTTCTTTTCCTTACCTGGGAATTCAAAGAAGAATAGAAGGCTCGCATTATCCAATAAATTGAGACATTCCTGATTTACATGATGAGATTAGTTCTTCTTTCAGCTCTTTGATTGGGAATGAATGGTAACAAGAGCCTGTAGCTACTAAGAAGCTGACGCCCTCTTTCTGAATGAGATAGTCTTGGCTTAGCTTCCCCACTTGGTTCCCTTCTATGCTTGGGTTCGCTTCCTTACTTGGCTAGCTTTCCTCACTTTCCGTATCACGTCTAATCCCCCCTTTAAGTGAAAACAATCACTTTAGAAGACCTACTAAACCCTTCTATCACAGGACGGGTTCAAAACTTGTAGGAGATGCAACCATCCATGGAGAGCGGCTTCAACTAGTCATCCCGGTAACACGAGCCTTGGTTGGAGAATCCATACCGCTTACTTGGAACATAAGCATTCGACGGAACTAATAAGAGGAACAGCTCTTCCACACCGAGATACCATCCTGTTAGTAAAGTTATCATATTCTTTGTTCCTCAAGCGCTGCTAGGTGGTGGAATGCTTCTAGCTCAGGTGCACTTCGCCTTCACTCTTCTTTGCTTCTCCTGTCCACCATGGCTGAAGTCAAACTAGACTTTGAGTTCCTCTTTGAATAACATAAAAAAAGCATTCCACAGTCGTAGGTACCGACACCGGCAGTCGGATATCAATAATAACTTACCCCGCGTTAGTAGAGTGAGGAGTGAACGGAAAAAAATACAGTTGTCAGGAGGGACCTCCGGCTTAGACATTAGGCATGAGAACCGGCCAATGCATTCACTCACATACGTTTCCTTGCTCCGTTGTTCTAGACTCGCTTCTCGTTCGTTAGATCGCACATACGTTTTCTTGCTGGTCTGTCTTCATTCGTGAGTTGATTCCTATTGACATTGACCTAAAAGGAGACTCTCCAGAGGTCTCAGGTTGAGTTTCTCTCTTTGTTCTGGTCCGGGCACAACAGCCCTAGAAAGCGCTTATTTCCTGTCGCTTTTGATTGAGTTTCAAGCTCCAGCTTAGAGGCATCTTCTTTAGCGAAGACTGATTGATTGATCTCGTTATGGCTTCTGATATGGGTTTGGTTTGGATGCTCATGCTCCTATCTTGCCTGCTTCGGATGTTCATTTAAGTCATTTATGATTTCATTTCATACTTAGATTCTTATTCCTAACTGACCAAAAAGGAGAGAGAGTGGATTCTTCGTCCGTTTGCGTACAAGAAAGAGTTTTCCTTTCTACCATAAGAGTTTGTGCGCAACATCTCTTCTCTTCCTTCGTCTTATAAAGTTGCTTGAGCCCACAGTCCTCGAAGCTGTACGATAAGTACCAGCTGAATGTCCCGATAGATAAGTCACATACACAATCCTTTGTACATTTTATGGTTACATCAGGAGATTGAAAGATAGAAGGCTAGGCTTGCTTGCTCGCTAATCATTGGCTGACTCAATACTCTTTTTATATCCTCCTCTAGAAAAAGGGAAAACTATAGCACCAGTCCAATCCTTCCTTCTGTCTTCCCTTTTTTCCTTCAAATTTTCTATCCCAGTGGACTGACTCAATGGCTTACAGGTTATAGGGCGGGAGTAAGAATTGGCTGACTAGATAGAGGGTTAGAGCGTACAGGGTTTGCAAAGTCAACTTACTTACTATAGAAATATCATACACCAGCACCTGGCTTACTTGCTAGCTTCCTTTATCCTTGCTTGCAGGTGAATCACTTTATCCCTGAGACATTGTCGGCGCTTTCAGCTCTAATTCTTTCTCAAAGAAAGCGGACTTACATAAGAATGTGCCACGGGAACTATTACCCTTCATGCAGAGGAGCTTATAGCAGACGGCAGATCGCACATGCCCAGAGTTTAAAGCCGCTAACAAAAGACTAAGGCGGCTGGTGAAAGAATGAGGGGATAGCTCATTCGATACCTTTGGTAAATCACCTTCTTCTAATTAAAAATGGAAAAGATCCAGCAATAGCAGGTGAGACTGAGCATCTTGTTGGGCCCTGAAATTCGTATGAGTGTGAATTTGACTTCGATTCCTGCGTCTCTCGGTTCCTTCTCTGATTCGAGGGGGCTGGTACATAGAACCGGGGAGAGGCTAAAGGTCATTTCAGAGCTTCAAACATGACGCAGGGATGACTTCTTTATGACTTTGGTCGTTGGTTCTCATGGACGTGAAGATATAGCTTGTGTGCTGTTAAAAAAGTTGCTGGTCTCCGCCCCTTCTATTAGTAGGGCTGCGTATCCGTAGTTTGAATCCACTTCTCAGCGGTCGACCCTTCAGGGTCTCAAGGCTTACGCCGCTCGTCTCTCTTCTGAAGCAAAGGAGTAGCGGCAAGGGAGGGAGTTAGACAGTCTCAAAGGCGGTCGGTGATCCAACTTTGAAAAGCCCTTAACACTTAAGATGTCACATCCTCAATGTTAAATTGCCTACGGAAAGAGAACATAGAGTATGGCATTCCTCGTCTATTGAAGAGTTCTGTTATTAGGAAACCCAAGGGCAAGCCAAAGGAGTGAGGTTACGAACGGTTGGATAAAACATCTAAGATACGTCTTTCATAAGACTTTTTCTTGTGAATTCACTCTTCAATCTCTTAGGGCTTTCGTAGCTGGTTTGAGTTAATTCAACAAAGAGTTTGACCTCGCAACTCGTTCCTGTTAGGAAGGACGAAAGGAGGTTAGGAAAGGAGATGAGTATTTATTTAAAACACATAACTGAAATACCTTGATCTAACGGACTCTGTACCACAAATACATGTTCTAAAAATTAAGGCACCCAACACTATCTCTTTCAATTGCATCCAAACCTCTCACTTCTCACATTTAAGGTGAATGAATTCAGTCTTCTCATTATCTATTGCCATAGGGCTAAACTAATTGCTTTGCCCCCTTTGGTTTCACCCTTGAATCATTAAAGAAAGGGCTATGTTCAAGCTCATCCATTGAGATGCCAAGTTCCTTCATCGTGCGAAGGAGTAGAATATTAACAGCTGAGCCTCCATCCAATAAGACCCTATTCACCCTTTGTTCACGAGTGTAGCCAGTCACAAACAAGGGACGGTTATGGGGCGTTGAACCAAGCAGCAAATCTTCATCTGTGAAAGTGATGTTGGCCACACATGAAAGAGAATTATTTGCACAAGTGTGAGATAACCCTTCTACAGGTGCATGAATGAGCGCTTGAGAGGAATCATCTTCTCGTTGAGCAACTTCTTCACCATGCGTAGTACAACATGAAAGTGCATCATTTGAGTGAAATACATGATGATAGAACCTTTTTGGGAGAAATTCTTTCAATGTGATAGGATCGATGTTAATTGAGCTCTACTTTAAGGAGAGTAGGCATTATCTTTTCTTTTTAGGAAAAACAGCTTTCATGCTTCTGCCGAAGGGGTTCTAGCCTGTCTCAGAGCAAGCGCATTGAAGTCTGATTTCCTTTTCTTATATCTGCTTTATCGTGCCTGACTCTTTCTGGAGCCCTATAAAAAAGACTTTTCTGCTTTCTTTTCTTGAGCTAAAGCAGAAGAAAGAAAAGGAATTCTATTGAAATTCCAAGGTATGAAACCAGGAAGGACATTGTTGAACGCTCACCCGGTCTAGGGCCAAGGGTCCAATTTCTTGCCTCTCGGAAGGGCTTTTTATCCTCGAACCGATGTTTATTGTTTCGAGTGTTTAAACTAACTTCTACTAGATTGACTTAGTGTAAAGCTAGAGGATCTAGCCTAGCCTCTATTGAGCAGGTTTCTGAGTGCACTGACAAAGCTAAACTCGTAGCTAGATTAGGTTGCTGCCTATATAATCGAAGATTGTGATTGACCTGAGAAGGTGCAGTGACAGCAAGTGCTAGCCTAGTGGGATCCCTTCTTGTTCTATCTCCCTTCTGCTTCTGTTAGGGTATTACTCCTTGGTTGTGCTGTTTATTCTAAGTTAGCTTGTCAATTTATAGTGTCAGAAGCACAGGTAAATTAGATTGTATAGTTATCCTGGAGGCCATAGTGGTTCATTAGCTCTGAGATCCGTTACAATTCTTCCATGGTCAACAAGAAGGGTTGTCAACCAAATACCAACCAAAACCTATTCATAGAGGTGGGTGTTATAAGGATGTTGATAAGTTCTAGCAATAGAATCTTTAGATATTAGATATAGGGCAAGATCCATCGAAGTGGGCTAAGCTAAGATATATAAGATAGAAAGGGGTTTTCAATGCTGGATCATAGATCATACTATCTGAAGACTTTTATAGAACGAAAGTGGCGGATTCCTTCTCTCTTTCATTAGTCTTGGTCGGTCTACTTGATTCCACGACCGATCTAGGCCCAACTCAGGGCTATTTTATTTCCTCTACAATAATGACACATTAACGTCTATAACACTTGGCTGACCAGGTTTAGCTTCAAAAAATGAGTAGCAAACTCAATACCATATTCACCTTATCTGGTAGCGTTCTAAACTCGAACTCCTTCTGGTCGAAGATTTTCTCTGGTTGGCTTTACTTGAAGAACTCTCACCAGCATCCTTCTGAACCTTTCTTACGCTGCTTGTCTCATTCTCTCCCATCTCTGCTTCTGAGTCTTTCTCATGCCTTGGTGGCTTCTTGATTAGTCGATCAAGCCGGCTGAGTGGTCATTTCAGTCTGCATCTCATCACTGATCACAGGACTTTTCCTAGCCTGCCTTCTCTCTAAGACGGATACCTTATTATTCTATAAGATCTAATACCTCTCTCTTTGCTTTCCTGCCTTGGCTTTGTCTTTCTGTCCTTAGGTGTGAAGCTAGCGATCTCTATCTTCTATTTCGCCTGGCTTCAACTCACTCTCAGCAGCAGTCTTCAAGTCTAGGAGACTCCTAAGAACAAGGAATCAAGGGCTCCTGATTCTTCTTATTTTCTACTTTTGGGAATCATAATCCATTTCAGAATCATTGACAACTTTTCGGGCCGGAAAAAAGGAGATAGCAGAAGAGAGTAGGCAAAGAAAAGAAGATGATGATTCTTGCAGCCTCATCTACGAATATAACATTGACTATTGGGATAACAAGATTTATATTGCCTCAGCAGTCTGTCTGTGAACCATTGTCGTAAGGCCTCCAATCAGTAAGAAGTACTGAGCCTACGCAAGGAAGAGATTCTCGTGGACCGCTTGCCCCGGTTTGAACTCATGAGATTGAGAGAGAGCTGGGGAAGGCTGTTTAAGCTTAACTCGAACTCCTAGCTCTTGGGTGTGTGATTCCGCTTTCACTAATAGCCTAAGGGGGCGTAGCCTTGATTCAAAGTGTCTAGGTACCATGGAAGGAGGGCTAACTGAAAGGTAACGCTTTCTTAGTTGACTTAAAGTGAAAGAACCAGGAAAGGCACTCGCTTAAGCCGAATTTTCTCATTCAAATCTTCCCCGGCAAGAGCACCCGAAACGGCAGGCATGTGTCGAGTATGAAGACGAGGCCTGAGACCAATAAAGAAATTCTTAGTTCTTCAAAGATCTCTTAATTCCGCGAAGCGGAAAAGGAAGCACGAGCGCCCGAATTCGTATCAGAAAGGTTTTTGGCCTTGTCAGTATCCCTTTGTGTTGTGAGTCTTCTGCTGAAGAATTTCTCCTGAGTAGTCTCCCAAACACGATGAAAAAGGCCCTTGACCGGTGTGGCTAAGCCAACTAGACGAGGGCTCTCTGCGGCTAAGAATAGAAGGCGGTGTACTAGTTCGCTATCTCAGTATTGGAAGAATCCCAAACAATTTTCATCCAAACAGAGATTTTAGCTAGTGAAGAAAGACCTTATTTTCTTTTTACCTCCTACCCGCAGCCATGCACTTCAAAATTCAATATCTAGGAGTAGTAGCGCTAATCGAAGCATCAAAGCAGAAGGATCTGAAAGAAAAGAAAGTGTTGAAAGACGTAGTATGAAAGAAGAATCCCCAGAGGGGGTGAACGGAGCTGCGCGAAGTGAGAACTAGAGCTTAAGGTTAACGGAGTCGGTAGGAACGGCACGTGCTGTATGAACAAAACAAATATGGCTCACTTAGGCCTTACGCCAGGACTTTTGCTATCAACTAGGATAGCCTAGAAGACTTGTAGAGAGATTAATATTAAACATAGGCCCGGCTAACAAAGGTACTAAAATCTTCTAGCTGGTGGTAAAATCTTGGTCTCTGCCTATCGCCGGGACGTGTGATGCGGAGGCTTCCGTCCCAAGGACCGACTGAGAAGCCCCTTCAACTTGACCACATTCAAGGTCGATTAATTGGCTTATTTTCATGCTGAAAAACCGACTTTTCGATGCGCAGATTATGGTGAACTAAACTAAAGCGTTCATAAAACGAATAATTGATCCAGAATCATTGCCAAACGCTCGTAGATTTCAGTTTCCGCGTAAGCCCTAGTTACTCACTTTCCTTGCCTATAAGTCTTCGGCAGGTATTTATTCCTCCTATTTGTAACTCCACTTGGAAAACTGGAGCTTTTATGGAAAGCTACTCTGGAGACTGGGCACTAATCCAGAGTGCCTGCTCAGGTAATGAAAGATAAGTGCTTCCCACAGGAATCGCTGTAATGTTCATAGCATAGAATGGCTAGCTTTCATATCCAGCTATCAATAGATGAGAATACGCTTTCCATACAATGTGAGATGTCACTCTATAGAATGCACTTTAGAGAATCATGAGAGCGATAGCTCGACAGTCTTTATAGACATGAGATCTCAGATCGACCGTATCTACAGAGACAAGAGATCGAAAATAGCTCGATACAACTGTATCAATAAGACTTTGCTTTCCTACTCTTGCAAAGCGCTCCGCTCACTAATTAGGCCTATGTGCTCGATCCGATCAACGAAAATCAATCCTGAAATAACATAGATAATAATCGAAATCGTTCAGTACGCTAATCTTGACAGTTTCCATTTTCGATTGAGAAAGCGGCGGGCCCAGTGACCCATTGGATTGGATCACTCCCTTGGGCGGACTCCATATGGGGTTGTAACTTGTAAAGTCCTGGAATGAATGCTTATTAAGGAATCGGTAAGCTGATGTGCCATTACAGGATCAGCATGACCTCTGGCTATTATCGACTCGGGAATGAACGAAGTCGCTTCACTTCAAAGTATAGGTTTGTGGTAACGGTGGACTGACAGATCAGCTCCAAGGCCTGAGTGCCTAGGTTGCAGTGGTAAGAGTCGCTGCCGATGAGTGGAAGCTGCCAGAGCCTTCGATAAGAAAGAGGCGTCTGAGTAAACAGAAGTGAGATGTTTCTAGTTCAAGAACTAGGTATGAATCAGACGGTGAGAAGATCTAGCAATGCTAGAAGAGGAACGTAGTGAGAGGGGGAGCTTCCTTAGCTGATAGCAAGCTCATTGAAAGCGAGTATGAATAGCTAAGCATCTAGTGTTAGCAGCGAGTCAGCAAAGTGGATTGGATGCAGGTAAGCAGATTATGCTTTACTAGAAAAGAAGATAGCTTTAGCTAAACTCTACTGTTAAAGTTTAGTGCTGAGTTATGAATGAACCCTGATAGGAGGTAGCAGTAAGGGGAGAAGCCAGCCGGAAAGGAAGAGTAAGGTTAGCGAGTCCTCAAGCTGCTTCTAGCACCTAAGACAATCCTTTAGAGTAACCTAACTTCCAAGCATGCATGAGATTCTATCTTATATATATAATGTACTTAAGCTGTAATAAGAGAAGAAGTCTCATTATCTTTCCAGCTAAGCTAAGAAAGCATGTTGAATGATCTAGCTTCCCAAACGAGTGGAACGGAGTGAACGAGAAATAGAAATAGAGCATAGAAGTGGATATACTTGCTTACGGTAGGTAATCCCTGCAGCCAGAAAGGAGCAAAGACTGATTTAAGGCGCAGGTAGGAGGCTCAGTGAGAGGTAAGATAAGCTTTTAGGAAAGCTACTTAAAGGTTCATTTACCGGCTTTCCGCCTGAGTGAGTGATTACTTCCTTTAAGCTCTACTTAAAGGTATACTTTATAAGTCCTAGGGATGCAAGGATGCAAAGAAAGGGTTGTTTAGCTAATAGTAATAGTTCGAGCAGGTAGCAGTCTGAAAGCGAACGAGCTAACTAATATAGCGAGTATATAGAGCTGAGCGAGTAAGCAAGAAGAATATATTGACCGTACAGGCATTTCCCCTTCTTTCATCACCATTGAAAGCGATTTGTCCCGCCGTGGGTCTTATCCGCTCTCCTTCTAGAATAGAGAAGAGGAGGCGAAGAGTAATAGAATCACCCAGTTCTATAGGAGGAAGTGAGACGGGGATGGCACCAGCCACTAGCCTTTCCAACAATTGAAAGTCAGAATGTTCTCCTGTTCGAAGAAAAGAAAATGTTCCTACCACAGGAGTGGTTGAAGAGAGGGCTGCCTGCCCGTTGTTCCAGTATTTGCTTTCCCCTTTTCTATCTAAAAGCAATAGTCAGACTGGCTATAAGCTTCTGGAGAAGGGTAACTCTAAGAGTAAGCAGAAAGCGTCGCCCAAAAAGAGAATAGTTTGATTTTGATTGAAGAAGTCGCTCGAAGCGTAAGTAAGCGCAGAGATGGCACCGACCTTTTCTTGTCAAACTGCTTTGACTTATGTTCTGAGATTCTGGACTTTCTTTCTGTAATAGCTTAGCTCCAGAGCTAGCTTTCCTTTTCTGAGTGCCACCTGGAAAGCGGGGTGCCGCCGTATTGAAAGATTTTGAGGGACCGCCGCCGGACGGGCAGACCTCTAATCTAAGGATCCGGTAAAGAGGGTAGCTCCAGGTACGCTTGGGGCTGGATTTCATCCTTTTTTCCTAGGTAGCGAATGTCCTTCTCGAGCATATCTTCTGATGCAAGCTCTTGGGCAGTACTCCCCACTTGGGCTTTGAAAAGGAACTTCTTAAACAAAGACATTGTTGTGGCATAGCGATCCCCGCGGAGGTGATGATTTTGACCTAATTCTCGATATTGCACTAAAAAAAGAAAAAATAAATACCTTTAGCAAGAAGAAAGACTCTTTACACGCTTGTGGTTGGTGCTTATGATTATCATTATCTTTCAAAGCATAAATTGGCCGGACAAAGATGTAAAAATGAGATTTGTATTGAACGAGGTTTTCAATTAACCAGAATTAGATCCTCAAAACAAATCGAATGAGAGTTCAGGTTAAGTCCAAACCCCAAAAGAATTTCTCTTGCTCTTGTTGAACCGGTTAGCCCAAATAGCTGGATGATAAGCCCCCAAAGTCCTAGTTCAGTACTGATTAGCGGCCTTGGATCCGAGAATACGCCGGCAAGGAACTCTATCCCTATATGACTGTCTGGCCTTCTAGCCCTTGTTAGGAGGGTGAACCCATATCAGAAGGCCTACCTTACTCCGCTTCATAACTTACCCGACCCTGTCTCAATAGACTGCCAGTTCTTTGCTTCCTTCGTGTATGAGCCTTATCCGAGTCCGAGGCAAAAAACCCAACGTCTTCTGCTTTACGTAACCCTTTACTTCGATAATCTACATCCTCAACTCAACTCTTTCTAGGTCAGCACACCTACATTTCCCCAAGCCCAAAGACTTACTAAATGCGGGGGGGTAGCCCGAGGGCAGAGATCCTACTTTCGAAGCTTCAAAAGAAGGGTTTTCTAGCTCGCACGTCTACTCGTACACATACTAACTTACATTCAGGTAAAACCTGCTTCTTTGAACTTTTCCTCTAACCTATCCCGATCTTGGAATCTTTGCTTCAGCAGGGGCAGCTTCTTCTTTGTAGGCAGCGGCTACTGATACTGCTTTTGGGGATGGTTTTTGCCTCGTATACCGGTCTCCTATCCTTCTACGGATCCTACTTCTTTATCATAGAGGGAGCCCATTTTTATCATAATCATAGCCCTGGGATTGGCTTAAGCCCTTCCACTATAACAAAGACAAACCAGACCTCGTATAAGAGAGGAAATGAGGGAAGCTCCAGATTCGTACTAGACCACCACCGATGTAAGATTACCAGGTCTTATGCCCGGCGAGCTCTTTATAGGGATCCAGGACGGTATCGGTTGAGGGACTTAGACAGGGTAGGTTGGCTAAAAGCTCTTTCTTGAATCCAAGTGAGTCCGAAGATCCTTGCTTGAAAGCATGACAGCTTCACATAACACACTGATGGCACATAAATATTTAGATATATATTAATTCTCATCTGGCTTTGGAAGGAATTCAGCTCGTGAAAGCGAACTCATAAAAGGTTCTATTCAAAGAATGTCTAGGAAAAAGGAAGAATCCAGGTTGCATAAATGAAAAAAGAAATTCTCTCTACCTCATGAAATATCTTATTAGAAGAGAACTAGATAATCTAAGTTAGCAACACTTATTATTTTTCATTTCATTTCTTTTGTTAATTGAATTTCTTGTTTTCGGTATAACGTGATTATTTGAGATCTACGCATTACGAATTGTTTTATTCAATTTTTCCCCACAGAGCTCAACTTTAAAGTCAGCTTCTTCCGACGCTCCCTTATTTGTATTATATTACTGATTCTCGGTTCATCGAAGTACCCTACCCTCCTAGGAAAGATAGGAAGTGGGATCCTCTACTTAGAATACGATAACTATACCACCTTTGGTGCAAAGCGGCTAGGTCTGGGATCGATCCCATCTAGCAAAGAAAGCAGTCACGCCAGAAAGAAAAAAGTAAAGTGCAGCAAAGCCAGATTCGGATTCTATAGCAGCTCCTGTTGAGTTGCCTCTCCTGGGGAACTCACTGCCTTTCTAGAATCCACTTACAACAATAAGCGCTACGGCGAATGGGAACACAGCCAGATAGACATTCCGCCCCTATACCTCAAAGAAAAGGCAATCGCCCTCTACTCTACGACTTAGAAGACTGAGAATCCTTTTTCTGATAGACAGAAAGAGAAGAAAAGTAGTCTCCCCTTAAGTGGCTTCGGGCCCGGTTACACAGGAAATTTGAAGTAGCGCGCTACCCGCTAGGTTCAATTAAATCAATGAATCAGATTCCCACTATCCTGGTGGGAATAAAGACTATCAAGTCGACCTTCCTCAGCTTGTTCTCTGTCCGTGGTTACCTTATTCTGGCTAACAGCCTTTTTTATTTGTACTAACAGGACAGCCCTTAACTTAAGGCATGGGAAATGATAATGCCAATCTTCTCTTTTTTGAAGACAAAGTCATCGTCAAGCTTTCTCGACTTAGGCTGAGATAGAGTCGGCTTTATTTGGATTGGAGGTACAGAGTAGGCAACTCCTTTGCCTTTCATCTGCCGGACATCCGCAACCAGATTCGGCTTGAGGGTCGATGTAATTGAGGGGAGCTTTTCCCGTGATTTGGTTATCTAACTTTCAAGCCTGTTGGGAACTGGTTTCGCCTTTCTCATCGGGCCTTGGCTTTAGGAGGTTCTTTGGAATGTTCTTGGTAGTGTTCTGGTTTATGATTGACAGCTTCATTTCGAATCGCTGTTCCATACTAAGGAGGATTTCCGTTATCACTAGTCTGAGTGCCCCGAGATCCAGTGCCCGTAACGTAATATGTCTAGTCTCCTAGTGCCCTTTGGGAGGAGTATCTCCAGCTTTTTCTTTTAAGTCAGCGGTATCTCACACGCAATCTCCTGCAGAGTAAAGGTAAAAAGCATATATTTATTATTTGATTTCAGGATTCACTACGGAAGAGGAGTACTGCTTCACTCACAGGGACATCATCGAGAAGAAGAAGCCAAGATTACTCTCGAATAAAGAAGGAAAGAGGGAGAAGAACAAGCTTACCTGCGGAGGCAACTCCTGTCGAAAAAACAGCCCCTGGTGGCGCATATCGTGGTCCCAGAAGCGGTACGACCACCTCATCCCTCTAGGGAAGCCTATAGCTTAAAGCAGAACTTACAAGCTTCTCACGGACCTCAATTGTAAGCTTAATTCGAAAGCTCAAGCCTCTCAATTACATCGACCCTCTTTTCCCATTCCTTCCCCGCTAGCGACAGACTTTCTTCTTTCTACTTCAGCAGTAGTTTCCTAAGTAAGATGCCAAGACCGGCCTTCTTCATTCTCTTCAAAGAATTCCCTAGTGATCGATCTACGCAGGCATTAGAGAAAGAAGAGGGAAAGGGATAACTCGAACTCCCCCTTAGAGAACTCGAAGCAGGAATAAAAACCGTAGAAGAAAATCCGATCATCGCCACTCTTCTCAACTCGTCAGCGATAGGATATGTAGAAAATCCAAATCAAGAAATTAGGAAAATGTTGTAGCTACCGCAAAGAAAAAGCCTTTGAGGAAGACATGAGCGAAGCAGCTCTCGGGTTGAGAGGCGCGAGCATAGCAGCACTTGAAAGAAGACATTGAGCGAGGGTTCCTGTGTCAATGAAAGAAAGAACTCAAAGGGTTGGTGTGGCGAATACGTTTCGGGAAATACCTGTGAAGCAAGCATTTTTCCCATACCAGAGGGGTTCAGATAAGACGGCTATGTTATTGAGGGTCACCCGTGAAAGGGTGTTAAATTAGGCCTGCATGCCGCTAGTATGGTCACCAACCCTCGGGGGATTCTCAACCGATCTTCCCCCACGCTGTGAAGCGAGGCTGGCTCCATACCCATGATTTAAGGCGGGCCGGACCGGCTACAGAAGAAAGGAATGCAGAGACCAAGAAGGAGAAAGAACAACTTCTTATTCGTTCGTGCGGAAGCACTCGCTTTCAAGAGAAAGAAGATGATAGCTAATCCGCGTTACAAACTTCTTCTCTTTTATCAATATCAGTTTCAGGGGGGCACATCCCCCCCGAACCCCCCTAGCTACATCCCCGCTCCCCCCGAACAACCGATATCCCGCAAACAAATAGCGAGGAATCGGATACGATATTTAGCAACCAATTCCTCGCTACGCATACCTTACAGGCCGATAGCTAGTAGCCTCGACAGATAAGGATTCAGTTACTGGTTTAGGTTCCTATCCAAATATAGATGAGGATTCCGTTGGTAGAGTGAAAGCTGCAGTATAGATAGGAGCATGGACAGCATACCTTCCAGTTCCCTAGCCTAGCTTGTTTCAGATTCTCTAGTTGCATAGTCAGTGTCAACAAAGTCCATTCGATCTTGTCTCTTTCCCGATGCCTTCACTTCTGCTGCCTTAGGCGCCTCAGCCTCTACCTTTGCTTCCAGTGCTTATGCCTTTCTTTCTGTCTTCGCTCTTGCCTATGCCTTAGCAACCGGTGCTCCAGGTCTTTATGGGTAAACCAAAGAAAATAGAACGGCTTAAAGACTACGCCTGCGCTTACCTTTAATGGCTTTTGGATGGCTCTTGCCTGTTGCCCTACCGATCTATGCTACCTCGTATGGTACTGTCTTTCTCGCTGCGTGCTTTTCTACAGGGAGCACCCCAACCAGCAGCTTAAGAAGGAATTCCGGTGCTTCATACCCTTTACCATAAAAAGGTAGTGCCTCCCACCTTCCGGTCTACTGGTTATAGATCAATGGCTTACACCCCGTCCACGGGCTTTGGCTCTTGTTGTGATGACAAGGATGCTGGGTCAACTGTTGACTCGAATCCTGCCTCAACTTTGATGCCCGCATAAAAGAAGGAAAGAGAAGTGAGTCAAACTGGGGGCTAGGAATCAACTACCGAGAACGAAGATTCGACTGAAAGCAGCCGGAATGGAATAACGAATTGAATAGATGTGGATGGAACTGCCTACGTTGCCTCATCCTTTCTTTTCTTTTTCCTTATTGAGGTGTCTTATAGAGCAGATCGTAGGATCGTAGGTGAGACTGATTGGTCTCAGCTCGTTTGCTAAACAGTAATCTCGTAAACCAGTAGACCAATCTTCGCTAATTTCATTCCATTTCATTCTCTTCTTTCTTTGTTTTCAGATTTCGATTTTCACATGAATTCCACTGAACTGCATTTCATATGATCCAGAGATCGATCTTTCCATTTGTTTAGTGCAGCTCTTGTAAGGCAAGAATTACGGCTTAAAAAGAGACGGGAGATTCGGCTACCAAACTGGCTAACCAATTCTGTCTCGCATTCTCTTTTTCAAATACTTCCTTCGTGAATGGAATCTTCCAACTTGTGTAAGTAGAAATCTCTTACCGAACAAAGTCTAAGATCGAGCTACGAAGTTGGTTGGCCATGCATTATTGATACCGCATTTAGCGTACTTGAACCGGGCAAGTGCCTTCCACTCGAACTCCAACAGATATTTATTCCCGAGCCAGAACTTCTATCTGTCGGAGCGATAGAGGGGATTTTTGTCAATGGATTCGATTCCTTGGCTTGGAAAAGGTAGGTTCGAAATCGAATTCCAAAGCAAGGGGAATTGATTGCTAATAGCTGGAATCAGACTTTTTTGATAGCTTCAAGCAGAAGGAAAGGAGTGGAGCTTAAAGCACCCCTTCTCCACGTGCTAGGGTTTAACCGTTCACCACGACATCTACATACATTAACCCATTAACGGAAGACTTCTTCTCGTGTCGGATGGCATTGAGAAGCTGCAGGGGATTAACCCTGGAGGGTTCAGCTTGCTCGTCCCCAGCAATAAGAGCTCAATTACATCGACCCTTCTTTGGGCAGTCGCGAGCACGATGTGGCCCGCCGCCGATGAAGCATCCTGAGTCCGCCTTAAAAGGTTTTCCCGATTGCTTTGCCTTGGTAGGAGCAGTCTCTCTTTTATCATCACCACGCTACTCCTTCTCCATAGGGCAAAAAGCCTTCTGCTACTCGAATTGCTGAGGCCAGGTCCTGCAGATTTCGTTTTTGCAGCTCTTTCCGTGCCCACTCCTGGAGACCCACCTCAAACCTAAAAACCTAAACACCTTGTATTCTTCTGCCATGTTCCCGATCTTCATCATCAATGACTGAAACTGCCTAACATACTTACGCACGGACCCAGTCTATGCAAAGCTTCTCTACCCTGCCATGACGCATTCGTGTGGAGCAAGACTTTCGCATTTCTCTTTTCAGATCGTCCCAACTAACGATCCGTGGATTAGCAAGGGCATCCTGATTGCTACGAAACCAGGTTTTAGCGTCCTCGCGAAGCTCAATTTCGCTCCTCCAAGTACTTCTTGGGGCCAGGTGCCTTCACCTTAGTTAGACTCTGACGGCCCATCACCGGATGGAGTCGAAGCGACTGCTTTCTTCAACACTCCAATGTCTTCCTTCAACCCGTCGATAACACTCTGGAACCGATCCCTCAATGAGTGCATCTCGTTTCTCAACCCAAGCTCTGAGTTACCATCCCCGAGACTAGCCTGGAAGCGTGTAAAAAGCTCATGCATTTCACCTTTCAAAGTCTGTATTTTGGCATTCATCGTTTGCACTTTGGCATCTACCATCTGTATCTTGGCGTCTGCCGTCGCAGCATGCATGGCTATTGACTGCGCCAGGAGTCCGAGTTTATCCTCCAGCTTCTCGATCCGTACGTCGTTCGCCGTGGATACGCCCTCAGTGCGTACTTGCTCCAAGCCTGCCTCTGTCAGATAGCTAGCCGCACCTTCAACCCCACTTGTAACCTTTACCGTAGCCACAACCGAAAACCGGAGGAGGTATTCTCAATCTAAGTTAATTACATTACCTTGCCCCACTAATTGGTAGGCTGAACCGCATCAGGCCACACACGCTGAATCGGCATCACTTTCGTCGGGAAAGACAAGACGCACAGCACAACGGGGTCGGCATCGGACACCCACAAGGTAGCACCAAGATGCAAACCACGAGCAAGGGCAGAGGTTGAGCCGCAATTCCATTCCCCCGCAGTTCTAGCGAAATTGGCCGAGGCTGGCTGGCCGCGTTCATCATTGCCTTTCCTTGTCGAAAAGGCGGCATAATATGCTCTTTCGGAAACAGGAAAGGGTAGGGGGTGCGTGCTAGAGGAATAAACCTAAGAAGAAAAGAATTCTTCGGAGAGTAACCTTGGCCCTATCTATGGGGAGGTAAGGGGAAGAAGCGAAAGCGAAGGTGCGAAGCGATTTGAAAGCCTCTTCCGATCCTAGACTCTAGTTCCGAGTTAGAAGGGCTGCTAATAAAGCCGATAGGTAGGTCGATGGGAAATAAACCAGAAGAGAAGGAGATGGAGCTCTTTTCCATACCAACTATTTAACAACAGAGGATGAAGATCGGGCTGAATAGAGGTTGGTTTCCAACAACTGGGGCACCCTGCCAACTAAGAGAAAAAGGGCTTGCCCGCTCTAAAGGAAAGGTTTTCCCCAAGCAAGAGTTTCCTATGTAGTTGGAAGGGGGCTGGTGGCTAAGCTTGCCTCAACTCAACGGGAAACTCCCACAACTGACAAACCGGTGATAAACATGGCCTGTCACACACTTGGCGGCGGATTAGCCCCAACCAGTCGATGCTCCTACGCAAGTCTGGTTCTGTCTCGGGTAGGTAAGGTTCAAGTAGTAGTAACGAGCCGGTAAAGGTTTATCTTGTTGTATGATATTCCATCCGTGAGTTAACGAGGAAGAGCGGTGGTAGGATGAACAGAATGTCCAAGGAAGGAGAACTGTCCAAGCTTATGAACAAGCTCAATATAGCCAAAGGCAGGTGGGTAAGGGCATTGAGGGTTTCGGGGAAGGGGTTGAAGACTGACCTTAACAACGATGTTTTAGGTGATCCCTGGAATCCGATTTTCTATTTTATTTCAATAGTAGGCAGGGCTAACCGGGAAGGTAGCACCAAAGAGCATCCGGCATAGATAGTGAGCCCTACTGAGGACGGTTGGGTTGGGAAGAGAATAGCATACGAAGATCAAGTAGAGGTACTATATGGATTGTTCGCATGTGTCCTAAAAGGTGCCCCATCTGGTTGTTATTGAAGGAATTAAAGCAGGTATAACCTTGATCAGTCCCGAGAATACTTCCTATAGTTGTTTACCACGGAAGGGTAAAAAGATTAGAAACTAGCTAAAGACCAGCTACGTATCAAGGGCTCGGGCCTCAACGCATCCTTTATGAGTTGACTAAGTCTTTCTAAGTAAAACAAGCTTTGTAGAGGCGATTCCCATCTAACTTGGTCTACTATCGATGATGCGGTAAGTTTGAAAGCATGATTTGTGAAGCTTGAACAAGCGCCTCTCTGGGCTATCTATAGAAAGCAGATTCTCCTCGCAAGGTGGTAAAAATGGCATGATGAGAACAAATGGTAGGAATGACCAGGAATTCGTCCTAAAGTATGTGTCATAGGCTGACCGCACGAGTAGATCTGGCAAGGTATGGTCCCTCGCCTCTATGCCCGTTTCCTTCATGGGATCGCCCGGAGTTCCCCACCCAAAAGACTAAAGTCCCGGTTTCTGGTTTAGATTCTGTCAACAGGGCTCGTTCAAAGAGGCCACAGAAAAGAGATTAGATTACATTGGCCGGCATCTTTCTTCATTCTTGGGCTTAGCAATGTCAGTTGTTAATAGTATCATACGAGAAAGCTGAACTACTACCAGTACCAGCATTAATGAATAACAGAAGAGTTTGACTCTCTCTCTGAGTAGGTTGGCGTTCCGCCTGTCTATCTAGCAAGGAAGCAACCTCGAACTCACTCTATCTCTTCCTGGTACAACCACCCGGGCTTACAGAAGAAGATTTCAGTCAGAAGGATCCATAATTGGGGGAGTTTCGGTAAGACATGAAAAAAGCTATACTATAGAGAATGTTGTTAAATAGTCTATATAGCCTACATTACTGTCATAGGATCCCGGAGATTGCATAGTCTCTTTAACCACTATTAGTAGCACAGAGAGCTACATCTCCATATGATGATACGGTATATAAGATCTGACTTTCCGCTATATGCCTCGGGTAAAGGTGAAGGTAGCGCGAATAAGCTTCTGGCTGTTCATATTGGTTCTTATCGAATGCGGGGAACTTTACGAGAACTTTTAGAACTCCCCTTTTAGTAAGAAAACTAAACAGAACCGGGTTTTCTTTTCCCATAGGTTTCTATCTATCAATTACGAGGGTAGGTACGTCCAGTCAAGTAATCCAAGACTTGGACAATACCGCATACCAAGACTTCACAACAAACAACTTTCTTTCCGGGAGGTCAGAGGAAAACATAGGACAAGATGAGCCCCCCATATCGAAAAATTTCATAAGAGAACACATCAGGTTTACAATAGCATTCCGCTTCTCAATCCGCTTTAAGCGTCAAGTACCAATAAAGGTTCAGTGTGCCTTCGTTCAGTGAAACGAACACGGGAAAGACTTGATGCCTACTCCTGATCTTAAAAGCTGAAAGGAAGATTTCCAGATAGAGAGAAAGATCCATTGAAAGAAGCCCGCATACCCACTCTTCTTTCCCCCAACACCCCTGTTGGGGGTTGGGGCCTCACCTTCTCTTGGAAAGGCTACAAACCTCTGCTCTGAGTGGTCTACTCTTCTTCCCCACCGGGCGCAGGCTACGATTTTTTGAACTGTCTTTGTGAACATGAAGAGATGGGATTGAGTTTTCACGCTTTCACTAAGGGATTTCTTTTTCCTTCTTCTATAAAATGCACATAGGCAAGATTTAACACAAAGAGACGAGATCGGCGACCCGAGGTAGAGTTGATATCTTGCTACTGATTACTTGAGGGAGTGAACCCTATGAGATCGATAGACAACCCGTAAAAGGAAGCCAAGCCGCTAGGCACCCACCCCTTTCTTTTCTTACACACCTGGATGGTGGTTGGGGATTTGAACTCGGTGAGCTCTCCGGAAGAAGTGTTGAATGATACCAGTCCATGAGAAGTTTATTAGGTGAATTTTTGATAATGAGTTGGTGGATCTTGGGTACTCTGGGAGCAAATTTACATGGAGTAGGGGACGCTGTGAGGAGACGCTTTGTAGTGCTAGGCTGGACAGAGCACTCTGCAGTGTGGATTGGAGGATGAAATTTGAGAATGCCTATGTGGAGCACCTCCCTCGTGTGCAATCTGACCATTGCCCCTTTTGATTAAGCTCAGCCAGCAAGAGCCACTATACAAACCATTCTCAAGTTTGAATCTGCCTGGCTTACTAGGGATGATTTTCACCAAGTAGTGGATATGAACTGGGACACCAATCCACCGTTTCAAGATAACACGAGCAATGTCACCAAGAAGTTGCAGGAATGAAATAGAACAAGTTTTGGTAATATTTTTTCATAACAAGAGGCGCTTGTGGGCCCGGATGAATAGGAGTTCGATCTTTAGGCAATCTCGCATTGCTGCCTCACTTTGCCCGCTCACACCATGTGATGGTGTGGATGTGTGCAGAGAAATTGTATCCCGGTAAGGTCTTTGACAGGCAGGATAGCGGATGCATTGATTCTGTCGAAAGCGGTAGGGACTAACTAATCCTTCGGGACTCACGCTCGATAGCGAATTCCAGCGAAATATCATAGATGAGAGACGGAGGAAACAGCCTTCTTCAGGGATAAAGATTTCAAGTTCAGACAAGAAATTCCGATCAAGAAGGGGGAATGGGGCTTTAAGGTGTTGATTTTCTAAATTGGCATTCGGGTTCGAATCCCATTTCCTCCGCCCGTACCCGCAGTTAGGTGGGATTAGCTTGCGTATTCCTTGCCTGCCCCAGCTGGAACTATTCTAACTTTGATTGCCCTAGAAAAGATTGCAACTGGATTGGAAATGGTGATGTGCTTACTAACCAATTTACTAACTAATGTATGCTAATGTAGAAGGGGCTTTCTTTCAGAACCTCTCTCTATGCGGCACCTGCCTTTACCTTGACGCCTGGGTGAGCACCTGTTCTTGCATATGAGCGCTCGCTAGCATTCCTCTGTGCTATAGTTTCATTCAAGTCGATATTGTACTTTAAAGAGATCCGTAGGTGAAAGCTAGTCTCCTAAACGAAGCTTTGGGAACTCTAGGATTCCTTGCTTGAACTTGATCGCTAAGCTAAGACGATGAGAGCGTTTTCTCCCCGACGGCTAATAAAGGAAGAATGCTCCAAAGGGGAGGTCATTTTAGACGTAAAGAAGAGATTTGAAAAAAATGAAAGAGCAGTGATACAGGAAGCAGTTTCCAGTAGAACCTAAGATAAGGGTAGCTCAATTTCTAAGTAAGAGTTTGAAAGCGCTTTTAGACAGGTAGAGTGAAGCCGGAAGCTCGCCTAATAGTAGGAAGGGACTACTACTACTTATTCTATTGAATAAGAGCTAGTGACTGCAGGAAAATACCTATTCCCGGTGAATACACATAGCCATAAGGAATTATAGAGCTTATCACTCTTTCTCGATGCTTTGAATAGCGTAGTTTAGTCTAAAACTTACCTTTCGATCCTAGTGAGTTAAGCGCCCCGGGTAGAGATGTTCAAGTTCTTTTTACTGATCTGAGTCACGAAGAATTCAATAATAGCAAGATGGCTCTTTCTGCTTATGGTTGGACTGACGGTCTTTGGCAAGGTACTTAACTTACTCTACTAGAAGAGGGACGAGAAGGTGATGCCCAGTCGGGAGAAAGTCTAAGGGACGGTGCGGGAAATTCTGTATGTAATAGGCTAGGAGACGTGGACTTTAATGCTGTGACTTCCGAAATCTTTACTCTTTTTACCTGCTGCTTCTTCTTACCCCACTGCTGAGATTGAGAAAGCTTTAGGCCTGAGGCCGCATTCGGAAGGAGAAAGGGGCAGACGCATCTAACCGTTGAACTAACATTGGAACTCATCGCCGTTGGCAGGACCGGAAGTCAGAGCTCGAAAGTCAAAGTCAGCCTCAGGATCCTCATTCCGGGCAGCAAAACATTTACAGCGCCTGGTTCTTACTCAGAGTTCAGTGGCAACACAGTCCCTCCTAGATAGAAAGAAAAAAGTAAACCTACCAGAAAAAATGAATAAAATTCATCTCCCTCAAAGAGCTCATTAGTGGGTAACCCTGAAAGTAGAAAGGATGAAAAAACCTGTTGCTGGAAGGCAAGTAAGGAAACTTAAGGGCTGCTGATTCAATTCACTAGCTAAGCTTGAAGTGGACTATGGGACATCTCAATACGAAACCACCAATGAATGAGGAATGCAGGACTAAGCACAAGGTTACGTATTGGCACTTTCAGGATCCTAAACCTGACCTCGCTTGGCTTATTTCAGTACTACCATCTCCAGGACGAAGTGAGGCAGCTCGACCAAGAGAAGAGCAGCTCCACCAATAGAATAGGTCAGTCGAGTCCTCGACCGGGTACTCGGCCAGTAGATCCGCTATAGCTTGCCCTTTCCTCTCTTTTCGTCAAGTAGCTAGACTGAAAATTGACTTTGGTCCATGGTCATGGCTTACGAGAGAATAGGGCAGTTTCGAATGCCGACTGGAAAACTGGAAACTAAAATTCCCTGAAGCCCATGTTGTGGTTCTGCCTAGAACACACTCGGATCACAATCCGATTCTCATTGACTCTGCTGATTACTTTTCTAATTTCCGTCAGAATATACCCTTTCGCTATGTCGATTCAAAGGATTAATATGCCCCCTCGGCTTTTTTATGCCTATATTGGTATTGGAAGCGGTCTAAGTGTGAGCGAGCTATCTTTGCCCCTAAAAAAGTGGTCGAGATCCAGGCGGGGAAGGATCTTCCAATAGAACATAGACTTCTTCGCTTGCTTTTATTTTCATAAAGACAGAAAGCTTTTAGCACCGTTACTGGCTTTGTTGATTGGAAAAGTTCATAGCTTCATTAAATAGAGGTTAACCTGGTTCTACCCTTTGAGAACCAAATCATCCATCTATCTTATTAAAAGACAAGAAGCACCTCTCTTCCCTGAGCAGGCTATCCACTTCCCTTAGTCATAGTTAGTTAGGATAGGAGTCGAAACTATACCACCTCGTCAACTCGGTCTATTTATTGCCTCACCTCAGAATGCTTTTTGCACGATGGTTGGTAAAGGAAGCAAATGCCATAAGGAGTGAGAGCCCGAACAACTGAGTTAGCTATCAGTTCAACTAGAAATGCCATGGAAATTCACTCTTTCATTAGAGACATTCTCTCACCGTTTTCAAAGAAAAAGAAAGATAATATAGATCCTTCTCATTGTATGAAGGTAAATATGATAAATGAAAAAGACTAGGGTGAAATTGGCTTAATTCTTATCGATGATATTACCACTTATTCCGACAACAGCTTATGATATCACCCTCGGGTCACTCCCTAAAGAGTTCAATCCATTCCTTTAGCATAGCAAGGCTACGTGGTCTTCTCTTCCCACAGCGGATTCTATACCAGTCTTCTATCCAACAGCGCTTACTCTCGTTGCGGCATCAAGCACGGGTTACGAAAGCAAGGGCGTTAAGGCTTTCCTTCTCAGATAGGGCCTAGGGACTCTTTTCTCGGCGTAAGGATTGGTACTATAATATGCATGTAAGGAGCGCATTCACGAGCACTAGCTTTCCTGGCTTGTTCACATTCACCGAATAGATCTTTGCCCTAGCCCTGGCTTTCACTCGATCGAAGGTAGAAGAACTTCCCAAGGGATGTAACAGAAGTCCTAAGAGATGGACTTAGAAAGCGAAGGACAGCAACGGAAACTCGATCTCTAGATGGCTAGGAACGAAGGAAGGAGAAAAGAGTGGAGGAAGGAATGCGATGCTTCTTTGCCCAATAGATGCGTATAATAAGGGGTTAGCTAGACCATGGAAAGGAAAGTAGTCTAAAGTAGGGCGTGAAGCGTAAACACCCCTTTTCTTTTGGCAAGATCATACCTCAATTACATCGAGCCTCGAGAAAGCACTCTTGGTTTGATTTAGCCGATTGAGCTCTTTTTCTTCACCAGACTCTTTACATTATGCATAGGCGACGCCACAACTTAGTTTTGCAGCTTGTGAAAGTTATCTCTTTGCTTGCTGTTTACTGATTATTATTATTATTTATAGTCCAAACGGGGTTATGGTCTTTATCCTTTATGTTTCGGAGTCATTTGATCCCTTGATCAAGTCCTAACTAGAAATATCTTAAGAGAAGACAAGAAATCGTTTGGATTCGAGGCGAAACCCTTCTCCGCCGTTACTCCGTTCTTCTGCTCTAATCTCCAAAATCGAAGGTCAGCTGACTGAGGAGTTAGTATTGATTCATGCAAAGATGCTCCTCTGAAGCTGGAGTAAGGAATTGTCCACCTCACCGCCCTGAAGAGCAGTGGCTCTCTTGTTTTGCACGCCTACAGAGAGAGACTCCAAAAAAAAAGTACCAACGCAACATCGAAAGAAAGAGCAATCAACTATATGCTTAACTCATGCCCCAGGAATCCCTGGGCACAGGGGGTACGAGTTAATCTTTTACTAGAGGGAAAGCTGGGGAAAAGCATAGAGCGTGCGTGCTCAGCTCTCGCCCTCGTCCCATCCGCGAAGCTGAGGCGGGATAAAAGCGTAACTCCCCGGTGTCATAGGTTACCTTTCTATCTTCCTCCCCCTCCCAAAGCGATCGCTATCCTTTTCTTTCTTGCTTTCTTGTTGTCTTGAATTGTTATAGAACGGCTTTCTATCAGGTATAGTAGGTAGGATGAAGTGGTATGAAGCGTTAGTGGATATAGCAAGTGTGCCGGGGATGCGGCTCGGGCGTAGTAGGTCTGGACGCCTAGCATGAAAGAGCCTTCTCTGGTAGCGGCACTATACCTTAGTATCTCTCTAGCTTCCAGTCTATATAAAACGTAGTAGTTAGCAGAGGTAAGTCTGTCTGCCGCTTTCTTTCATAACAGAGCCGTTATTCCCGGCTGGCATAGAAGTCTCTCGCGCGGGCGAAGGAGATGCATTTCTGGTACTGGTAGTATTGAACAAGCTCTCAGGGAATAATCTATTTCTTTCTTATTTCTGCCTTTCTTTCCCATGACGACTAGGAACAGGCAAATCAAAAATTTCACTTTGAATTTCGGACCTCAACATCCTGCTGCTCATGGTGTTTCACGATTAGTATTGGAAATGAACGGAGAAGTGGTGGAACGTGCGGAACCACATATTGGATCACTCCAGTGCGGCACGAAGCCGCTGATGCCGAGTCGGCTCCTATGCCGCTAGCTATGCCCTGCTTGGTCCCCCGGCACGGTGGAGGTTCTGTAGCGCGTCATGAGCACCGGGCTAAGGGGCGGTTGAGCAACTCAAGCGAACCGCCCTACCTTACATAGGGACAGAAGGGAGAAGGTTGTGAAGGTGGCCTCGTTATCCACACCTCCGGTCGGATGAATGGAGGACCGACCGACCCGGGTTTCACGAGCGTTGGCGGGTTCTGGAGTGCCTGTCAAGGGCGCTAGCGCATACCCCGGGGTGATCATCACCACCTGCACCTCACATCTCGGCACAGTGGAACGTGTAACCCGCCTGCTGTTCCATTCAACTACATTTGTTCCTGTAATCCATAGCCTAACAGAACGCAGCAGCGAGGGACAACCCGCCCCTACAGCCAGCGGGGAGGATGGCACTACTGGCAAAGACCGTCTGGCGAAAACGCCGCAGGCGCGAAGCGTGGTAGGCCTGCGCCGGGGGAGCATAGGGAGGAAAGGGAGACCGGACGGTGGAAGAGCCAGGGGAGGCCGGGTCATTTGACGGAAATGGAAGGCTTTTCCCTATTCGAGAAGGCCCTATGGAGTAAAGGGAAGTGCATAAATTCTTGGAAAAAGAGGGAGCGAGCCTATATATATAAATCAAAAATGCAATAAAGCAAATTCAATGAATAGATAGGTACAACAGACAGCGCTGCCTACACGCGAATTAGCTTCTGAGGTTGAGCAGTCTCAATTTCACTACAGGATTTGCGAATGAATGCCGGGCTGGGCCGCCTCGAATGGCGTGAGCCGCATGCGGGGAGACCCGCACGTACGGTTTTTAGGGGGATCTGGTCGAAAGACCGGCCGGCGCCCACCCGACTAGGGGGACTGAGAAATTAATAGAGTACAAAACTTATCTTCAAGCTTTACCTTATTCTGATCGTTCAGAGGGCGATCGCGGGGTCACTGAATGAAGTCCTCCGTTTCTTTCGGAGGTGCTGACCCGCAGCGAGGCAGAGATGACTAAGTGACATATGGAATATGGCGACGACAACAGCATGTCGTAGAAGGAGATAACAGGTGGAGCCAACGACCCACTAAGACTAACCTATCTACAACTACATCCCCGAGCGGCAGTCAAACGGGGTCGTGAATGCGAGATGCCAGCGGAATGATCGGCCGGACAGAGGCTAGGGCTGCTTCCTTCCCACCGCGTCCTTCCTTGTGTGTCGGAGATATAAAGCGAGTGCACCGGAAAAGAACGGGAACTGGGTCGATCTATTCTATGGCGAAGCATCCGAAGCATAACTGCACACTCACACGATCTTTGCCGAGAGATAGGAGCATTCGGTGGAACCGGTGAACTACACTTGCTTCTGGATAGATGTGTGGGACAGAGGGCTCGTGGTACCTGCTGCCCACCTTTCCTCCTCTGCTTTGAGAACCGTGTGAACGGAGAGTGGGCAGAAGAGAAGGAGGTCCTCATATGGAGTCGCACACTTACTTGAGCAGTGCGGGAGACTAGGGAATGGGTCGAGTAAACTCCCCTGGGGTCGGAAAAATAACAGACGAAGCTTTACTTAGATAGGGCTTTGATTGGATTTTTTCTTAGTGATTGGAAAGGAGGGCGCCAAAGGCTAAAGTTCTTCTCTGAGCCGGTCTGGATTTCCAAGGCCTCGGGAAACTGGTCGAGATAGATGACAGCACTTTTTTCCCCTCTTCCTTACCGGGAGGGTTATGGCCTTCACCCCCCGCCCGGCCCGGAAATAGAGAGAACCAAACCCCCTTCTGATCCATTCATTTCTGCAAGTAGGGAGGACCCAGAGCTAAGCCCCCTCCCATTCGAGGCCGGGTGGCCCCGCCCCACAAGCACCCAACCTTCCTTTTGCTCTTCCTTCGGTTTGCCTCCACGAACGCGCCACCTAGGAGCCCTACTCATATTCCAAAGGCGACCAGCTTTCAATACTAGTTGTTACCTTACGCTGCCATTGAAACAATATTATTGAATAGCATGGACTGGGGCTAAGATAACTCAAATGGGGGAGCCGTGTTATGGGTGACTTTATTGCCCGGTTCAGAGAGCACTTGTGTATGTGATGCAAGTGAACGTGTACGAAAAAGCTGTCGTAAAGTTTCGTTGTTCGTTCCGTCGTTGACCCTATCTATGTTTCTATGATGGCCCAAGAACACGCTCATTCTTCAGCCGTAGAGAGACTTTTGAATTGCGAGGTACCATTACGAGCTCAATATATACGAGTGTTATTCCGTGAAATAACTCGAATTTCAAATCATTCACTTGCTTTAACTACTCATGCTATGGATGTGGGAGCATCAACTCCGTTCCTGTGGGCTTTTGAGGAGCGGGAGAAATTGTTGGAATTCTATGAAAGAGTCTCGGGAGCCAGGATGCATGCCAGTTTCATACGACCAGGTGGAGTGGCACAAGATCTGCCTCTTGGCTTATGTCGAGATATTGATTCCTTCACACAACAATTTTCTTCTCGTATCGACGAATTAGAAGAGATGTCAACCGGCAACCGTATCTGGAAACAACGATTAGTGGATATTGGTACTGTCACTGCACAGCAAGCAAAGGATTGGGGATTCAGTGGTGTAATGTTAAGAGGTTCAGGGGTATGCTGGGATTTGCGAAGAGCAGCACCTTACGATGTTCATGACCAATTGGATCCTGACGTACCAGTAGGTACCAGAGGAGATCGCTATGATCGTTACTGTATTCGTATCGAAGAGATGCGACAAAGTCTTCGGATCATTGTGCAATGTCTTAATCAAATGCCTAGTGGCATGATCAAAGCCGATGATCGTAAGCTATGTCCTCCATCACGATGTCGAATGAAACTATCCATGGAATCGTGCGCCGTGTGAAACGTAGATCATCGCCGTTCTTAACCGAGACTCAGGTTAAGCTCCGTCTCGGAACCTTGTGGGGTTAGGAGTAAAGCATCCCGAGGTTGGCGCATCTCGTTGAGCGTGGAGAAGCATTGGGAACCCCAATTTCTTTCTTCGGAGCCGTTTCTTTTCCCGTCCCCCCGCCCCGGCATAGCGCTTCGCTTCCGGTTCTTCGGAAGAATCCACTTACGTCTCCCTTCTTCATTGATCTGGGGGAAAAGGAAACGTCTACCAGTTGGGAAGCTAGACATCAAGTAAGTGGCTTGATGAGGATAACTAAGCTGACACGCCGGAGTTGGCTGCTGGCACAAGAGGGTGGTGCCTTACCGCACCGCAGGCGGACGCGCGGTAGCGTTCGTGGTGGTGCTTCAGGATTCCAATGTACTGCGTCCAAGATCAGAACGAGCTTGCCGGCGGACCACTGCCGTCCCATTCTTGAGTGAGCTGGAGCGCAGCCATCTTATCCACTGAACTAGCTAGAAGCTATCGCTTCGGGTCGAAGCATTAAAAGAAAAGGACCGGAAAACGCGGCGGCATAGGAACCACGGGACCCCCTATTAGTAAAGGGAAAACGTAAGTGCGCTCCTGCGCACCAGCTGAAAAAGCCCTTTCCCTTTTTAATAAAAAATGAAATGTTGGTCAGCTTCATAGCTCCAACCTAGTAAAGGGGGTCGTTAGACCCTTTGTATAGGTTGGGTTGCTGGATACGGGATCCTCGTAGTAGGCTGGACCAACATCCATCCGAGAGAGGGCAGTCTTTAGAAAGAACAGGGTGTACGTATCCCAGGTGAGCCAAGAGGTGAAGAGTGGGAGTAGATCAGAGAACGCTTCGCCTTTTCTTATCTTCTTCCGCCCTAGGAGTAGCACAAAAAGAGGGATTCGCATTATTGACCCAATGATAAACCACTAAGACCTTCCTCGTTGGGGCTCCGCGCAATGAGAAAACGCTCTAGCGACGAGAAAGCGAACGGTCAACGCGAAGGTTCAAGACTTAGCCGAGCGTTAGCGAAGCTAGATTCTCATAGCGAGGCGCTTCGAGTTAGCGAAGCGCTGTAGTAGCGCCGAAGCCCTATGTGCTATAATGCTGAACCAAGGACGCTCCGCCTTATCTATAGAAGGAGTCAACTGAGTTCTGAACGAATTAGCTCCTTGGTAATGGCTCAATCTATAGATAGAAAGCCCTATGATGGGAAACTACCACGTTAGGTTTGGAGAGAGATGGGACCGGTTATATAATAGAGGGAGCAGATGCAAGCTTTTTCTTTCAATAGCCGGCCAAATGACTACAGGATCATCGGTCTACTCTACCTCAATTCACCATTTCGAACCTTATACAGAAGGTTTTTCCGTACCAGCTTCTTCTACCTATACCGCAGTTGAAGCACCTAAAGGAGAATTTGGTGTCTTTCTGGTCAGTAATGGAAGCAATCGTCCCTACCGTCGTAAAATAAGAGCACCTGGTTTTGCCCATTCACAAGGACTCGATTCTATGTCCAAACATCACATGCCAGCAGATGTGGTCACCATCATAGGTACTCAAGATATTGTGTCTGGAGAGGTGGATAGATAGGACTAGTACTTTCTCGATCAGGACCCTAGCTTTATTGCGAGCCAAAAACAAAGATGGATTCCCCTTCTATCTTCAGTACTAGAGATGAACGAATTCCATACGCCCGAAATTTAGATCGAAGAATTTTTTGGGTCTTGGAATTTCATGAAGGCGGAGCCAAAACGAGAACGAGTTCAGTCGAACAGCATATATAGTAAATAGAAGTGGAAGAGCCTTTCCTTTCGTTTTAAACAACTCTAAATGAAAGGAGCCACCACAGCTGTATGCACAATGATTGGATTTTGGTGCATACAGAGCGAATCGAAGTGCGTAAGCCCCTTTAGAGTAGAGATAGAGGCGGTCCATTGAAGAAATCGAATCAAAGAATCCACAAAAAAGCGGAAGAAAAGAAGCCCATGGAGAAGGACACAGCCCACAATAACCTGCAATGGACTATCAAAAAAAGGGCGAATATTAAATTCAAAAAAAAGCTGATGATAAAAAAAAAGTCCACCGCTCAGTTACGCACTTCGCTCGCTGCAGAAAATCAAACCAAAATGCAGCTGAAAGCAAGGGTGGTCGTAGATCAGCTGAAGGTGCCAGGTTCCTGCAGGAGAGGACTCTAACTCATGCCAATGGAAGCAGTTTCAAGGGATGAACATGCCCATCTCCCTTTCTGACCTGCAGACTTGGTAAGATTGGATGTTAAAATGGACTAAGGCTTCATCCACTTATTATTTCGCTCCATCCGTCTTATTTCACTCACTGATTTCTGACGGTTGCTTATCATATTCAGGTACTTATGATCTTGTAGGTTAGGAAAGGAGTGGAATCGCTTTTCTTTGATACTATTTTATTGTTGCGGCTTCTCTTTGTTCATGCTAAACTTTTCTAACACTCTGACTAGCCCAATAGGCAAAGCCTATTTTTATGAGTTCTTGTCTTTCTCTCACCACCCCTTGGTCGCCAATCTTGTCATTTCCTATGACAAAGCAGTATGGAATTTCCCCTATCTCACCTTTTAGGTGCTACTAAAAAAACGATAAGCTTTGCAAAGAAAGAAATATCCACAGGAAGTAAGAACGATAAAGTTATCAACTTTTAAAAAAAGTTCTGTCAAAAGCCACGCGAATCAACACTTTTCTTCGCGTTACCGCGGCCTCTTTGAATCACACCTAAAGGCGAATGGGATTGAGAAGGATCGATGTAATTGAGCTCGACTGATAAGGAGAGGTATGAAGTCACTCGACTGATAAGGAGAGGAGCTTTTGAGTTTTCTTGCTAGCCGGTGTTCGAGAATCTATAGAATCGGCTGAATCTTACTCTATCAATTTCATTTCTTTTTCATTGACATCTGCCTGCTTTAAAAAATATTCCCATTAGCCGGGCTAGGCACCTAGGGCTGCTTCTGCTAGGCAATCATCTTACATGGGACTATTCTTGCAATCTGACTTGGGACAAAAATTCCACTACCAGGACCACTACTGATGACTGACTGATCCAGAGAGCTCAGACTGACGGTTAGGTGGTTCGGTTGCTTCAAAGGAAGGGGTTCTTCGAGGAAAGGTTCGGGTGGGGAAGGAGGTTGTGATAGGAAGCTCTTTCTTCTAGGAGGGGAGTAGACAGCCTCTGAACTCGAGTCAAGAAATTCTTGAAGAAATGGTTACAGACCAGGTAAGTGTACCTGAAGTGAAAAAATGACACATAAATGCCGTACGTAAGATAGATCACCACAAGGAGAGGAGAGCCAGGGTAAGGCAAAGGGAAGGATAAATGATAACACTCTTTAGAACAACTTAGATGTCACGGAACGTAAAAACCAGATAGAAAAGAATGAGATCACCAATCCTATGACAACTGCTATCCTACCAACGTCTTTCAATGTGCTATCCTACGACAGTCTGACGTCCAGGAACGCCACTGATTCAATGGAATTGTTAGTGAGGGAAGCTTTTGACGGATAAGGGCACTCTACCCCTGGAGTGCTTGGCTACCCCGTTAAGATTGAACTTCCACCAAATCCTTATTTTGTCTTCAACCACAGGTGGATCCCCCCCAATCGTCTGATCCTCTGGAGGTAGAAACTGAGCTGGCTGAAGCTGAACCAGAGCCTACTGAGGAGGGGAAAGTCAAACCCTTCGCACGCCCTATCTAGCCTAGCAGCTAGTTTCAGGAAACAACTGGCATCTAATTGAATTGATGATTTCTCCCCGTCTTGAATAGAAAAAGTAGAAGCTGCTTGATCGAGAGGTTCCGGAGCTGATAGCATTTTCCTTTCTCGGGTCGGGATCCCATTCTCTTTCTCTATGAGGTCTACCAGGCTGAACCTTTACACCGACCGATATGAGAAAGCATTCAAGGTCCTTCTGTACTGACTTCAATAAAGAAGAAAGGCAATTGAAGATTGCTTCACACATGCAAGTTGTAAGGTAAGGAATCTGAAATTGCCTTCAACCTTGAAAAACCTATGGGCTTCAAAGTAAGTCAAATAGGGACAGCAGGAAGCATGGCAGTCTTGGTTCTTGTGCTCGAATCAATGGCAGCGAATGCAGGAAATTCTCTCACTTTAAGCGTTCTAACTTCTTTCCGTAAAGTTTACTGGAAGACTACTAGCGTCCTGCTCTTCGGATTACTCTTTCAATCTGCAGGATCAGATGACGAGTCCATACAGAAGGCGAACATTGCGGGACGGTCTGTCAAGAGGCGATAAGAAGTAAGAAGTCAAGAAATCTTACTCTAATGATAAGGAAGGGCAGTTAAAACCATGTTTGGAATTGAATCAAATAGGCATCCCGAAATCATGCTAAAGCAAGAGGCCGGCTAAGGTAATGAAATTCAACACTGGACATGGTACGGAAGTGATCGCAGAGAAAGAGAGCAGGCTACGAGCAGGGAAACTTGCGTTTGCTTTGTTTGCGCAGGCTACGTTTGAGCTTTTTAGATGGTAAATCAGGGAAAGAACTTTCATTGGGACAGAACCCAGTAGTAAGGGCATTCGCGAAGGTATGATTCACATCTCTAGAGTTCTCTATAGTTACATTAGAATAGCGATCTTCGCTCGGCTAGATAGTTTTGATTTTAAGCTAGTTTTCTTTCTTGCTTGTAGGGATTATATAGGCTATATTCCAGGTATGCTTGAAAGGCGAAGAGTCCTATTCTATTCTTCTTTGCCTTTTTTGTCCGGATTGAATAAAGAGAGTAAAAACTACAGTACAAGCAAGAACTATAGGGACGTCAGTGATTCTGTTAGCAGATGAATTCTCAAGAGTTCCCTTTTCAATGCCAGGTAAACTTCACCTCTTTTTTCTTACGTGGTATACTAAACTTTATTCAAGCTGTTTTTCTAGGGCGAGATGCCAATATCAATTAAAAGAAAAGAGCTCTATTCAACAATTGAATTTCCTTATCTTATTCAACTCATCTCCCTCTTTCTAGATCCGAAAAGCGGTCTAAAGCCAATATCGATGAAAGGGGCGTAGCGGGGGAAAACATAAGCTTTGATAGGTTAGCTAGAAGAATCAAGAGAATAACGAAATTCGTAAGAATTCTTCCCAATTCCATGGTACTTCACAAGTAGTCATTCGTATTGGTGACTCTTAGCTTCTTCCTCTAGCCTTTAGCTCGGCACTAGGTTTAGTCTTCCTTCCCCTTCGAACTTCACTATCTGGCTATCGAGAATGAACTCAAATGTTAGAATAGGCTGAAAGAATACAATGCAATTCCCCCTTCATCACTCTCTATCTCCGGCCCTTGCCATTAGTTAGCTTGCACTTTGAGTTTTCAAAGTCAAGGTGCCTTTCCCTTCCAGTCGAATAGAAACTATTAAAGCAAAGGCAAGAGGCGATAGTGGCATCGGTCTTCTCGTTCTATGAGGAAAAGGTCCGGAATGGCCTATTTTCATGTCTAAATTGGGAGGGGCTCTGTAGGGTCTCCCTATACCTATACCTATTTATAGGCTCACTAAACATACTCAAAAGAAAGGGCTTTCTTTGAATATAAATATGCAATCTTCCTTTAGACATCTCTTCCTGTCTATTCAAGCCTTGCATCAGTCTGAAATCTATTGGTAATTGATATTTAGGAAGAAGCCCCGTTAAAGCTGTCAAATAGGCGGTCCCATGCCTTTCGTTTATCGGGAATTTCTCTTTAGTAAACGATCGAATAGGAGCAATTAGGCCTTCAGCTCGCTATGCTCAATCAGTATGTGCGACATATGTATTAATGAAATCTTCCTTTCCGTTTTAGCTCTTATCGAATCGATCTGTATGGCTTTAATCAACTCTATCTCTCTCTTGCTCAGTCCACGAATAGCGCTTTCGTTCCCTTCTTTTTCTTTAGTTTTATAACTAGACTTGTGTAATTAGGCCGCGGAACCCCTTGCTCTTTCCTTTGAAGTTATGAGCATTCATTTCAAAATTCTGAACGTTCATCTCTCTTTTAGTAGTAGTAGTTGGAGTACTGTGGAAATCATAGAAAACTCAAAAAGTCAATGTCAACTCCCCTCTTTCCTCCTTGTGCTATTCGCGCTATCATACTCCTCATACCATATAGCGATGACTCGGGTCGACCTATTGAGTTGAGATACGGAATTTTCTTTTCCCTACTAAGCTGCTCATTTCACACAAACCCTGTCGGAGAAGCAAGGGAATCCTTATTCATTGCCTGAGGTGAACGGACGCTTAAGGAAGGGCTACTTCTTTATGAACATAATTAACTAGTCCAATCACATGTATAGTGGTCGTAGGAATCTTTCTTCTAACGAGAAATGGTTATGAACTGCCAACTTCGTTACCTTCCCCGGCACAAAAACTGTTCAGGAAGTGAATGAAGCAGAAATATAAACATTAGTCTTGGAGTTAGCCTCAGAGGAAGAAGAGACTTTCTAGAGGAATAGGAATAAGAGCTGACGAAATTAATGCTTGTGCGGAAACTTACCCTCACCTATTGTACGCCCAGATGGAAAGTCATGCTCAACCTCTCAAGGATTTCATTACAGGGACGGGACTAGGAAGAATGAAAGAAGGAGCTCCCCAATCGACGATTTGGTTCAACTCCGGAAGGAAGGCAAAGATTCTAGAAAAATTCCTGGATGATGAACAAGATGCACTGCAGCAGCAATAGCAAGTCACTTTGGAACGACCCGGCATCGAGGGCTCGCCGAGCCTTCTCTACTGTACTCCCCAACCGCACCACCTGGGGAAACCAAGCGAAAGAAGACAAGATCGAATTGGAAAGCACTGTCTCGTGCTCGTCTCGTTGAATGGACACAAAAGACTGCTTTCCTGTTAGCCGTTGATTCTAAACTCTCCTTCCCTTGAATTCGCTCCCTCCCTTAAAGCTTCATCTCTCTCTTTCATCGGCGAACAATAAAGCACGGTGGGATACATTGACACGACTCCACCTATTTCATAGCGAGATGGCCAAGAGATCATAATAAAGGATGAGATGAGAATAAAGGCATTCCAGCTCAACATACGGAGGTGAATGGGTCGATAGAGATAGGGAGGGGAGTGGGAGATGATTCGGACGCTAGCAGAATTTTGATTTGTTGGATCCTCTTTACTTTCATCTGCGAACTTTGTTCCAAACCTTTGGAGTGTTAAGACATTATGATCGTGACTTATACTTATAGTCTGGTTACATTGCAGAAAAACACAGTAAGATAAAGAGATGCTAGATAAATACTCTTTTCCTTTCATTTCATATTAAAAAATGACAATCGGATATGAAGTTATGATCACATAGTGAATGAGCTTGCAGCATAAGCTCACTGGTAATATTTCCTTAGGTTTTGTCCGAGTTCCAAACTCTTGGGAGAGGGTGGCCCCCAAGCGATTCAAGCTTGTATGAACCCGAAGCTACTATCCTTGCGGTAAGGACCTTCCCAGTTTCCCAGGATCCTTTCCAGTTGCTTCGACCTTACGGAGGACGGGGTCACCAATTGCAGATGTTCTTTCTTTGATTCGGGAGTTGTAAAAACGAGCCTTTGTTGGTAGGCAGCAGTTCTGAGCTGTGCCCGCTCCCTTTCTTCGTCCAAGAAGTCTAGATATTCCCCCAGAAGCTGCTCGTTCTGGAATTTCGGGATCTGTCCACCCTCTTCTCGAAGAAAAACTGAACTGATCGCTGCAGGGATTGCAGCCAGATACAAGTATAGTCTTTCCCCTGTCTTTGGTTTAGTAAGGACGGGTGTCGAACTCAAGTACTTCTTGAAATTCGTTCAACGCCCTTTGGCAATCATCGGCCCACTCGAACTTCCTTATTTTTTATTACTTAGAAGCGTCTTAAACAGCCTCTTCCGGCCCATCAAGCTGACGTGAACCGGGCCCAGATTGACATGTTAACCACTGAGAAGGTTAGTTACTCCCGTTGCTCATCATGGAATGAATTCACTTCGGCTTACTTTCATCTTACCAAATCCCTCTGTTAACATGATCTAGGTAGAGCGGTACTCACGGGAGGATGGAGTCCATTGGGATAAAGATTGCGTGGTCTCGGCCATAGAGCGACGAGACTTGTTTTCTGGATCGGGGGTACGCGAGTGGTACTTAGGAGAGAGGTGCTGGCACCAAACCTCATATGAGGCCAGTTTTCTTGTACCTAGGTGACCATCCAGGAGCATGGCGGCGGGCGTTAGCCATTCCAGGTCATCTTCTTGCGGCACAGGACGAGTCTTTAGGAGACCCTGCATCGGATTTTCTTGATCGGCAGACAGAGTACACCTCGTAGTTCGAGCGCAATTCCCTTGGTCGCCCCCTTCCTGCCACCTTCCATGCGGTAAAAAAAAATGGCTAGAGAGGGGGAAGTTGTGGTAGACCAACTACGACTCGGGCAGCCGTAGAGGGTACTTCTTCTCCTCATCTTTCTATTCTAGGTGCTCCTCCGGGCGAGACGCTTCAGCATTTCGACATCAGTCCTGAGGAAGTCAGGAATTAGTATATACTTCGACTTTCGTCCTGATGACATGCATACTGATATAGTACTCGGCATGGTAAGCATTTTACCTAGTGTTGGTATCTTTTCTTTTCCGTTCTCTGTCTTTTTTTTTCATCTTTTTGACCGAGCGTAGAAAACTAATAAGCAACCTGACGCACTCTGGCTTGAAAGCCTCCGTTTGCTGAATTCCTCGTCACTAGCCGAGCTTCCTTCTTTGAGGGCTCAAGTGAGCATTTTGCAGGACGAGCTTGCCTCAGTAAGTCAGAGTCGCTCCCCATTAATCCTTATTTCATTTCTATTCGGTTTGGAAGTGACTTTATCGAGGAAATGGAATTCTTTGTGCAAATCAGAAAGAAAATGACGAGTCTGAAGGGCATCGCCAATCTCAGAGAGACATTCTTCACTACCTAGGATAACTTGGTAATCACTATTCCATTCTCTTCCCTTTATCCCCATGAATAGTCATGATTTAACACCAATTTTTCTTACAGGATGCCGCTATGAAATTGAAGGCGCAGGTATCTAGTCTGGAGGCTGCCTTAAAGAGGCACAGACTCACATTTCGGTATGATTCTATCCAAATATGAACTTCGGCAGAATTTCTATAACATCAACTTGCCTTAAAGTTTTCCCTTTCAGGTTGCATTGCCGACGTCCTCCATTGAGCTCTCAAGGGAGGAGACCTCGCATTGAGCTCTCCGTCACCCGTGCCAGTCTCGATGTTAAGGAAATGAAAGAATTTCATTTATATGCGTTGATATCAGCACAAAGCATGTATGTACAAAGTCTTTATTTTATGGAGCCCCTTCAACTAAGGAATTTATTTTAAACTAAGCATTTCTCCTCCATTGCTTGATGAATATTTTCCAGACGTACCAAAAGATGATCCACCAGGAACCGTTTCCTTTTACTTTTGTGAGGAAGGGCTACTAGCTAGGCCAAGAGCTAGGCTAGCTGCTTTTAAGTTGTAGTTGTTAATTCAGAAAGATAAAAAGAATAATCCGCTCTTTCAGAATTGACCACGGATTGAGTCAATCTTTGTTCAGCATCCCCTGTGACAAAAAGATGCTCGAAAGGCACATTTACACGCTTTTCTAACGTGCGTTGAGCATGGTGAGCAAACTTGGAAGGTGAATACCTATTTTGTTTATAATGGCTTTTCCTTTCCCGTCTCGATATGTTCCCGGTCCTAGCGATCTGTGGGCGTACCCTTTAGCGAGCGAGAAGAAATATCAGATAGAGAACGATTCTTCTCGTATAGAAAGAAAGCGCTAGTTGACTTTCGTCTTTCGACCGAAGAATTCGATTGGCCTTGTGTGATCAAGTTATCATGAGGGGACTTTCCTCCTTTGAGTTAATGCTTTGGAAGTTTCAAATATCTAGCTCTAATTGATCCGGTTGAGGAGAGCGCCGACTCAAATGTCGGCCAGCCGAGAACGATGCCCTTTCTTATGCCTAACGCCTAAAAGCCCCTTTTCTGCTCTTTTCCATTCCGAAGTCTCAGAATCAGTTTACAGTTGATTTGTTGGTGGTAAGTGAGTCGCTCCTGCCGCCTTTGAGACACTGGGGATTGTGAATGAGCTTCATGCTCTGGCTCATCGTGAGACCTTGATGGAGGGGAAGGCGGTGAAAGAAATGAACTATCCTCCAAAAGCCCAGGGGCAGTTAACAGATAAGCCTCATAAGCAACATAATGCTCGATAACAAGATAGCTTCATTCTAACAACATCACTTCTTTTGGTTGCAAGAACATAAAGAAG
Organism: Sesamum indicum; assembly: GCF_026168435.1. Taxonomy (NCBI): domain Eukaryota; kingdom Viridiplantae; phylum Streptophyta; class Magnoliopsida; order Lamiales; family Pedaliaceae; genus Sesamum; species Sesamum indicum. Next base: position 2,075 of record NW_028292344.1, on the reverse strand, counting down.
GATAAAGGGGGATTCTCAGAAAAGAGGTTGATGCCAAAGATCAGTTGGAGCATTTGCAACAATGTTCAGAATCCATGTGGCACCCAAAATCCGGTTGTCGGAAGGTGAACGTACTGACTAAAGGATGCAAAAAGATCAAAAGCACCTGGAAATGGCGAAAGGAACGGCCTACTTGCAAGAGGTGCCATCCTGACCTTACGGAGGTGATGGGGAAGCTGCTTGCTGACTTATACTCAATTGAAGGGTCAAGTCTTAATCAAATAGTTCAGTTGTTGCGCCCCATATCCTAGTAAAGTTCGAACCGTTTACAGAGCGAAGGACTTCGATCTTAGACTGAAAAATCAAGCGCATGAACTACCCCTATTGACCTAAAAGGTCAGCCCAGTCAGTGCAGTCTCGATCTTTATGATTCAACTTCTCTTTCACTTCTCTTTGCGAGCTAGCCCGGTGCTCCATAAACCAGCTCTTCTCAGAACCCGGGGGAGAGACTAAAAGCTGTCTCTTGAGCTCGGGTAGCTCCGGATTGCCAAATCTTAATCGAATTGCCATGCTCTAATCAAGGAGCGACCAATGAAAATAGAGTTACAAGTTCTAGGGCGAAGGACTCTGATCTTGGGCTTTTGAACATCAAGTTTGTGGACAGGCCTCTCTCTTCCTTCTTGCTTCACACCTGCTATTGACCCCAATTCACTTAAGAGACCAGCCAAGCAATGGCCTTGTTATTTAGTTGGGGTGCGGCTATGCCGTGTTCTCGGTGTATGCGCGAAGTGAATCTTCTATACCGTCCATAGTTGGCGGGCAATTCGTCGTTCATGCAGTTGTCGCTGGAGATTGAACTTAGTGTGCTCTACTTGAATTGGAATTCAAAGGAAAGAAGGCGTGGAGATTAAATAACTCACTCAGAACGCTTTTTAAAAGATTACGTGGTACGATTAGGTCAAATAAGCCCTTCTCGAATAAATATTCAGCCGCTTGTGAACCTTCGGGTACTGTTTTATTCAATGTTTGTTCAATTACTCTTTTACCCGCAAATGCAATGTAGGAATTGGGTTCGGCAATAATGATATCTCCCAACATACCAAAACTAGCAGTTACCCCACCAGTAGTAGGAGATGTAAGGATTGATACATAAAATAACTTTTTATTTGATTGATAATCATATAAGGCAGACGATATTTTAGCCATTTGCATCAAGCTCAAACTTCCTTCTTGCATGCGCGCCCCCCCCCCGAAGCGCACACTATAATAAGAGGTAGAAATTGATTGGTAGCGTACTCAATCAAACGGGTCATTTTCTCCCCGACTACGGATCCCATACTACCCCCCATAAACTAAAAATCCATAACCGCAATTGCTACGGGAATACCATTTAGTTGACCTACGCCTGTTTGAACAGCCTCAGTTAATCCTGTCTTGCTTTGATAAGAATCAATACGATCTTTATAAGGCTCCTCCTCCGAATGAAATTCAATGGGATCCAGAGAGACCATGTCTTCATCCATAGGATCCCACGGGGTCGATCGAAACTTCGATTCTTTCTGAACTACTCATTTGAAAATGATATCCACATTGTTCACAAATATTCATTTTTTCTTTCAAAAATTTCTTATAATTTAATCCATAACAATTTTCGCATTGAACCCACAAATCCCTGTAGTTTTGAGTTGCATCGAGATCATTAGACCTTTCTCCTAGAGTTAAATCACTACTCTTCGCGTGGGTTTCTATACTGGACCTCCCGCTTTCACTACTAGTTCTACGTTTATCAAAAACGCACCTAGAAATGTAACTGTCACTACTATCACTTACAATGGACGTATCAATAGAGATTTGAGACTGAAGATAACTGTCAACGCAACTAGTAATGTGATTATTCCAACTAGATTGAGTATCGTACATGTAACGATTATATAAGGAATCTTCACTCGAAGATCCATTATTCATAGAACTAGAATTGCGATAACTAGAAAAAGAACTTTCTAGTTCACTCAGAAAAGAATGATCGTTGTCAATCTCAAAAATATGATTTTCAAAAGAAAAATAGATAGAATAATAGTCTCCATTACTATCCCTAA
>NW_028292343.1:87500-103688 GCF_026168435.1 Sesamum indicum | reverse complement strand
TAGCAATGCTAGAAGAGGAACGTAGTGAGAGGGGGAGCTTCCTTAGCTGATAGCAAGCTCATTGAAAGCGAGTATGAATAGCTAAGCATCTAGTGTTAGCAGCGAGTCAGCAAAGTGGATTGGATGCAGGTAAGCAGATTATGCTTTACTAGAAAAGAAGATAGCTTTAGCTAAACTCTACTGTTAAAGTTTAGTGCTGAGTTATGAATGAACCCTGATAGGAGGTAGCAGTAAGGGGAGAAGCCAGCCGGAAAGGAAGAGTAAGGTTAGCGAGTCCTCAAGCTGCTTCTAGCACCTAAGACAATCCTTTAGAGTAACCTAACTTCCAAGCATGCATGAGATTCTATCTTATATATATATAATGTACTTAAGCTGTAATAAGAGAAGAAGTCTCATTATCTTTCCAGCTAAGCTAAGAAGCATGTTGAATGATCTAGCTTCCCAAACGAGTGGAACGGAGTGAACGAGAAATAGAAATAGAGCATAGAAGTGGATATACTTGCTTACGGTAGGTAATCCCTGCAGCCAGAAAGGAGCAAAGACTGATTTAAGTGGCGCAGGTAGGAGGCTCAGTGAGAGGTAAGATAAGCTTTTAGGAAAGCTACTTAAAGGTTCATTTACCGGCTTTCCGCCTGAGTGAGTGATTACTTCCTTTAAGCTCTACTTAAAGGTATACTTTATAAGTCCTAGGGATGCAAGGATGCAAAGAAAGGGTTGTTTAGCTAATAGTAATAGTTCGAGCAGGTAGCAGTCTGAAAGCGAACGAGCTAACTAATATAGCGAGTATATAGAGCTGAGCGAGTAAGCAAGAAGAATATATTGACCGTACAGGCATTTCCCCTTCTTTCATCACCATTGAAAGCGATTTGTCCCGCCGTGGGTCTTATCCGCTCTCCTTCTAGAATAGAGAAGAGGAGGCGAAGAGTAATAGAATCACCCAGTTCTATAGGAGGAAGTGAGACGGGGATGGCACCAGCCACTAGCCTTTCCAACAATTGAAAGTCAGAATGTTCTCCTGTTCGAAGAAAAGAAATGTTCCTACCACAGGAGTGGTTGAAGAGAGGGCTGCCTGCCCGTTGTTCCAGTATTTGCTTTCCCCTTTCTATCTAAAAGCAATAGTCAGACTGGCTATAAGCTTCTGGAGAAGGTAACTCTAAGAGTAAGCAGAAAGCCGTCGCCCAAAAAGAGAATAGTTTGATTTTGATTGAAGAAGTCGCTCGAAGCGTAAGTAAGCGCAGAGATGGCACCGACCTTTTCTTGTCAAACTGCTTTGACTTATGTTCTGAGATTCTGGACTTTCTTTCTGTAATAGCTTAGCTCCAGAGCTAGCTTTCCTTTTCTGAGTGCCACCTGGAAAGCGGGGTGCCGCCGTATTGAAAGATTTTGAGGGACCGCCGCCGGACGGGCAGACCTCTAATCTAAGGATCCGGTAAAGAGGGTAGCTCCAGGTACGCTTGGGGCTGGATTTCATCCTTTTTTCCTAGGTAGCGAATGTCCTTCTCGAGCATATCTTCTGATGCAAGCTCTTGGGCAGTACTCCCCACTTGGGCTTTGAAAAGGAACTTCTTAAACAAAGACATTGTTGTGGCATAGCGATCCCCGCGGAGGTGATGATTTTGACCTAATTCTCGATATTGCACTAAAAAAAGAAAAAATAAATACCTTTAGCAAGAAGAAAGACTCTTTACACGCTTGTGGTTGGTGCTTATGATTATCATATCTTTCAAAGCATAAATTGGCCGGACAAAGATGTAAAAATGAGATTTGTATTGAACGAGGTTTTCAATTAACCAGAATTAGATCCTCAAAACAAATCGAATGAGAGTTCAGGTTAAGTCCAAACCCCAAAAGAATTTCTCTTGCTCTTGTTGAACCGGTTAGCCAAATAGCTGGATGATAAGCCCCAAAGTCCTAGTTCAGTACTGATTAGCGGCCTTGGATCCGAGAATACGCCGGCAAGGAACTCTATCCCTATATGACTGTCTGGCCTTCTAGCCCTTGTTAGGAGGGTGAACCCATATCAGAAGGCCTACCTTACTCCGCTTCATAACTTACCCGACCCTGTCTCAATAGACTGCCAGTTCTTTGCTTCCTTCGTGTATGAGCCTTATCCGAGTCCGAGGCAAAAAACCCAACGTCTTCTGCTTTACGTAACCCTTTACTTCGATAATCTACATCCTCAACTCAACTCTTTCTAGGTCAGCACACCTACATTTCCCCAAGCCCAAAGACTTACTAAATGCGGGGGGTAGCCCGAGGGCAGAGATCCTACTTTCGAAGCTTCAAAAGAAGGGTTTTCTAGCTCGCACGTCTACTCGTACACATACTAACTTACATTCAGGTAAAACCTGCTTCTTTGAACTTTTCCTCTAACCTATCCCGATCTTGGAATCTTTGCTTCAGCAGGGGCAGCTTCTTCTTTGTAGGCAGCGGCTACTGATACTGCTTTGGGGATGGTTTTTGCCTCGTATACCGGTCTCCTATCCTTCTACGGATCCTACTTCTTTATCATAGAGGGAGCCCATTTTTATCATAATCATAGCCCTGGGATTGGCTTAAGCCCTTCCACTATAACAAGACAAACCAGACCTCGTATAAGAGAGGAAATGAGGGAAGCTCCAGATTCGTACTAGACCACCACCGATGTAAGATTACCAGGTCTTATGCCCGGCGAGCTCTTATAGGGATCCAGGACGGTATCGGTTGAGGGACTTAGACAGGGTAGGTTGGCTAAAAGCTCTTCTTGAATCCAAGTGAGTCCGAAGATCCTTGCTTGAAAGCATGACAGCTTCACATAACACACTGATGGCACATAAATATTTAGATATATATTAATTCTCATCTGGCTTTGGAAGGAATTCAGCTCGTGAAAGCGAACTCATAAAAGGTTCTATTCAAAGAATGTCTAGGAAAAAGGAAGAATCCAGGTTGCATAAATGAAAAAAGAAATTCTCTCTACCTCATGAAATATCTATTAGAAGAGAACTAGATAATCTAAGTTAGCAACACTTATTATTTTTCATTTCATTTCTTTTGTTAATTGAATTTCTTGTTTTCGGTATAACGTGATTATTTGAGATCTACGCATTACGAATTGTTTTATTCAATTTTTCCCCACAGAGCTCAACTTTAAAGTCAGCTTCTTCCGACGCTCCTTATTTGTATTATATTACTGATTCTCGGTTCATCGAAGTACCCTACCCTCCTAGGAAAGATAGGAAGTGGGATCCTCTACTTAGAATACGATAACTTATACCACCTTTGGTGCAAAGCGGCTAGGTCTGGGATCGATCCCATCTAGCAAAGAAAGCAGTCACGCCAGAAAGAAAAAAGTAAAGTGCAGCAAAGCCAGATTCGGATTCTATAGCAGCTCCTGTTGAGTTGCCTCTCCTGGGGAACTCACTGCCTTTCTAGAATCCACTTACAACAATAAGCGCTACGGCGAATGGAACACAGCCAGATAGACATTCCGCCCCTATACCTCAAAGAAAAGGCAATCGCCCTCTACTCTACGACTTAGAAGACTGAGAATCCTTTTTCTGATAGACAGAAAGAGAAGAAAGTAGTCTCCCCTTAAGTGGCTTCGGCCCGGTTACACAGGAAATTTGAAGTAGCGCGCTACCGCTAGGTTCAATTAAATCAATGAATCAGATTCCCACTATCCTGGTGGGAATAAAGACTATCAAGTCGACCTTCCTCAGCTTGTTCTCTGTCCGTGGTTACCTTATTCTGGCTAACAGCCTTTTTTATTTGTACTAACAGGACAGCCCTTAACTTAAGGCATGGGAAATGATAATGCCAATCTTCTCTTTTTTGAAGACAAAGTCATCGTCAAGCTTTCTCGACTTAGGCTGAGATAGAGTCGGCTTTATTTGGATTGGAGGTACAGAGTAGGCAACTCCTTTGCCTTTCATCTGCCGGACATCCGCAACCAGATTCGGCTTTGAGGGTCGATGTAATTGAGGGGAGCTTTTCCGTGATTTGGTTATCTAACTTTCAAGCCTGTTGGGAACTGGTTTCGCCTTCTCATCGGGCCTTGGCTTTAGGAGGTTCTTTGGAATGTTCTTGGTAGTGTTCTGGTTTATGATTGACAGCTTCATTTCGAATCGCTGTTCCATACTAAGGAGGATTTCCGTTATCACTAGTCTGAGTGCCCCGAGATCCAGTGCCCGTAACGTAATATGTCTAGTCTCCTAGTGCCCTTTGGGAGGAGTATCTCCAGCTTTTTCTTTTAAGTCAGCGGTATCTCACACGCAATCTCCTGCAGAGTAAAGGTAAAAAGCATATATTTATTATTTGATTTCAGGATTCACTACGGAAGAGGAGTACTGCTTCACTCACAGGGACATCATCGAGAAGAAGAAGCCAAGATTACTCTCGAATAAAGAAGGAAAGAGGGAGAAGAACAAGCTTACCTGCGGAGGCAACTCCTGTCGAAAAAACAGCCCCTGGTGGCGCATATCGTGGTCCCAGAAGCGGTACGACCACCTCATCCCTCTAGGGAAGCCTATAGCTTAAAGCAGAACTTACAAGCTTCTCACGGACCTCAATTGTAAGCTTAATTCGAAAGCTCAAGCCTCTCAATTACATCGACCCTCTTTTCCCATTCCTTCCCCGCTAGCGACAGACTTTCTTCTTTCTACTTCAGCAGTAGTTTCCTAAGTAAGATGCCAAGACCGGCCTTCTTCATTCTCTTCAAAGAATTCCCTAGTGATCGATCTACGCAGGCATTAGAGAAAGAAGAGGGAAAGGGATAACTCGAACTCCCCCTTAGAGAACTCGAAGCAGGAATAAAAACCGTAGAAGAAAATCCGATCATCGCCACTCTTCTCAACTCGTCAGCGATAGGATATGTAGAAAATCCAAATCAAGAAATTAGGAAAATGTTGTAGCTACCGCAAAGAAAAAGCCTTTGAGGAAGACATGAGCGAAGCAGCTCTCGGGTTGAGAGGCGCGAGCATAGCAGCACTTGAAAGAAGACATTGAGCGAGGGTTCCTGTGTCAATGAAAGAAAGAACTCAAAGGGTTGGTGTGGCGAATACGTTTCGGGAAATACCTGTGAAGCAAGCATTTTTCCCATACCAGAGGGGTTCAGATAAGACGGCTATGTTATTGAGGGTCACCCGTGAAAGGGTGTTAAATTAGGCCTGCATGCCGCTAGTATGGTCACCAACCCTCGGGGGATTCTCAACCGATCTTCCCCCACGCTGTGAAGCGAGGCTGGCTCCATACCCATGATTTAAGGCGGGCCGGACCGGCTACAGAAGAAAGGAATGCAGAGACCAAGAAGGAGAAAGAACAACTTCTTATTCGTTCGTGCGGAAGCACTCGCTTTCAAGAGAAAGAAGATGATAGCTAATCCGCGTTACAAACTTCTTCTCTTTTATCAATATCAGTTTCAGGGGGGCACATCCCCCCCGAAACCCCCCTAGCTACATCCCCGCTCCCCCCGAACAACCGATATCCCGCAAACAAATAGCGAGGAATCGGATACGATATTTAGCAACCAATTCCTCGCTACGCATACCTTACAGGCCGATAGCTAGTAGCCTCGACAGATAAGGATTCAGTTACTGGTTTAGGTTCCTATCCAAATATAGATGAGGATTCCGTTGGTAGAGTGAAAGCTGCAGTATAGATAGGAGCATGGACAGCATACCTTCCAGTTCCCTAGCCTAGCTTGTTTCAGATTCTCTAGTTGCATAGTCAGTGTCAACAAAGTCCATTCGATCTTGTCTCTTTCCCGATGCCTTCACTTCTGCTGCCTTAGGCGCCTCAGCCTCTACCTTGCTTCCAGTGCTTATGCCTTTCTTTCTGTCTTCGCTCTTGCCTATGCCTTAGCAACCGGTGCTCCAGGTCTTTATGGGGTAAACCAAAGAAAATAGAACGGCTTAAAGACTACGCCTGCGCTTACCTTTAATGGCTTTTGGATGGCTCTTGCCTGTTGCCCTACCGATCTATGCTACCTCGTATGGTACTGTCTTTCTCGCTGCGTGCTTTTCTACAGGGAGCAACCCCAACCAGCAGCTAAGAAGGAATTCCGGTGCTTCATACCCTTTACCATAAAAAGGTAGTGCCTCCCACCTTCCGGTCTACTGGTTATAGATCAATGGCTTACACCCCGTCCACGGGCTTTGGCTCTTGTTGTGATGACAAGGATGCTGGGTCAACTGTTGACTCGAATCCTGCCTCAACTTTGATGCCCGCATAAAAGAAGGAAAGAGAAGTGAGTCAAACTGGGGGCTAGGAATCAACTACCGAGAACGAGATTCGACTGAAAGCAGCCGGAATGGAATAACGAATTGAATAGATGTGGATGGAACTGCCTACGTTGCCTCATCCTTTCTTTTCTTTTCCTTATTGAGGTGTCTTATAGAGCAGATCGTAGGATCGTAGGTGAGGACTGATTGGTCTCAGCTCGTTTGCTAAACAGTAATCTCGTAAACCAGTAGACCAATCTTCGCTAATTTCATTCCATTTCATTCTCTTCTTTCTTTGTTTTCAGATTTCGATTTTCACATGAATTCCACTGAACTGCATTTCATATGATCCAGAGATCGATCTTTCCATTTGTTTAGTGCAGCTCTTGTAAGGCAAGAATTACGGCTTAAAAAGAGACGGGAGATTCGGCTACCAAACTGGCTAACCAATTCTGTCTCGCATTCTCTTTTTCAAATACTTCCTTCGTGAATGGAATCTTCCAACTTGTGTAAGTAGAAATCTCTTACCGAACAAAGTCTAAGATCGAGCTACGAAGTTGGTTGGCCATGCATTATTGATACCGCATTTAGCGTACTTGAACCGGGCAAGTGCCTTCCACTCGAACTCCAACAGATATTTATTCCCGAGCCAGAACTTCTATCTGTCGGAGCGATAGAGGGGATTTTTGTCAATGGATTCGATTCCTTGGCTTGGAAAAGGTAGGTTCGAAATCGAATTCCAAAGCAAGGGGAATTGATTGCTAATAGCTGGAATCAGACTTTTTTGATAGCTTCAAGCAGAAGGAAAGGAGTGGAGCTTAAAGCACCCCTTCTCCACGTGCTAGGGTTTAACCGTTCACCACGACATCTACATACATTAACCCATTAACGAAGACTTCTTCTCGTGTCGGATGGCATTGAGAAGCTGCAGGGGATTAACCCTGGAGGGTTTCAGCTTGCTCGTCCCCAGCAATAAGAGCTCAATTACATCGACCCTTCTTTGGGCAGTCGCGAGCACGATGTGGCCCGCCGCCGATGAAGCATCTGAGTCCGCCTTAAAAGGTTTTCCCGATTGCTTTGCCTTGGTAGGAGCAGTCTCTCTTTTATCATCACCACGCTACTCCTTCTCCATAGGGCAAAAAGCCTTCTGCTACTCGAATTGCTGAGGCCAGGTCCTGCAGATTTCGTTTTTGCAGCTCTTTCCGTGCCCACTCCTGGAGACCCACCTCAAACCTAAAAACCTAAACACCTTGTATTCTTCTGCCATGTTCCCGATCTTCATCATCAATGACTGAAACTGCCTAACATACTTACGCACGGACCCAGTCTATGCAAAGCTTCTCTACCCTGCCATGACGCATTCGTGTGGAGCAAGACTTTCGCATTTCTCTTTTCAGATCGTCCCAACTAACGATCCGTGGATTAGCAAGGGCATCCTGATTGCTACGAAACCAGGTTTTAGCGTCCTCGCGAAGCTCAATTTCGCTCCTCCAAGTACTTCTTGGGGCCAGGTGCCTTCACCTTAGTTAGACTCTGACGGCCCATCACCGGATGGAGTCGAAGCGACTGCTTTCTTCAACACTCCAATGTCTTCCTTCAACCCGTCGATAACACTCTGGAACCGATCCCTCAATGAGTGCATCTCGTTTCTCAACCCAAGCTCTGAGTTACCATCCCCGAGACTAGCCTGGAAGCGTGTAAAAAGCTCATGCATTTCACCTTTCAAAGTCTGTATTTTGGCATTCATCGTTTGCACTTTGGCATCTACCATCTGTATCTTGGCGTCTGCCGTCGCAGCATGCATGGCTATTGACTGCGCCAGGAGTCCGAGTTTATCCTCCAGCTTCTCGATCCGTACGTCGGTTCGCCGTGGATACGCCCTCAGTGCGTACTTGCTCCAAGCCTGCCTCTGTCAGATAGCTAGCCGCACCTTCAACCCCACTTGTAACCTTTACCGTAGCCACAACCGAAAACCGGAGGAGGTATTCTCAATCTAAGTTAATTACATTACCTTGCCCCACTAATTGGTAGGCTGAACCGCATCAGGCCACACACGCTGAATCGGCATCACTTTCGTCGGGAAAGACAAGACGCACAGCACAACGGGGTCGGCATCGGACACCCACAAGGTAGCACCAAGATGCAAACCACGAGCAAGGGCAGAGGTTGAGCCGCAATTCCATTCCCCCGCAGTTCTAGCGAAATTGGCCGAGGCTGGCTGGCCGCGTTCATCATTGCCTTTCCTTGTCGAAAAGGCGGCATAATATGCTCTTTCGGAACAGGAAAGGGTAGGGGGTGCGTGCTAGAGGAATAAACCTAAGAAGAAAAGAATTCTTCGGAGAGTAACCTTGGCCCTATCTATGGGGAGGTAAGGGGAAGAAGCGAAAGCGAAGGTGCGAAGCGATTTGAAAGCCTCTTCCGATCCTAGACTCTAGTTCCGAGTTAGAAGGGCTGCTAATAAAGCCGATAGGTAGGTCGATGGGAAATAAACCAGAAGAGAAGGAGATGGAGCTCTTTTCCATACCAACTATTTAACAACAGAGGATGAAGATCGGGCTGAATAGAGGTTGGTTTCCAACAACTGGGGCACCCTGCCAACTAAGAGAAAAAGGGCTTGCCCGCTCTAAAGGAAAGTTTTCCCCAAGCAAGAGTTTCCTATAGTAGTTGGAAGGGGGCTGGTGGCTAAGCTTGCCTCAACTCAACGGAAACTCCCACAACTGACAAACCGGTGATAAACATGGCCTGTCACACACTTGGCGGCGGATTAGCCCCAACCAGTCGATGCTCCTACGCAAGTCTGGTTCTGTCTCGGGTAGGTAAGGTTCAAGTAGTAGTAACGAGCCGGTAAAGGTTTATCTTGTTGTATGATATTCCATCCGTGAGTTAACGAGGAAGAGCGGGTGGTAGGATGAACAGAATGTCCAAGGAAGGAGAACTGTCCAAGCTTATGAACAAGCTCAATATAGCCAAAGGCAGGTGGGTAAGGGCATTGAGGGTTTCGGGAAGGGGTTGAAGACTGACCTTAACAACGATGTTTTAGGTGATCCCTGGAATCCGATTTTCTATTTTATTTCAATAGTAGGCAGGGCTAACCGGGAAGGTAGCACCAAAGAGCATCCGGCATAGATAGTGAGCCCTACTGAGGACGGTTGGGTTGGGAAGAGAATAGCATACGAAGATCAAGTAGAGGTACTATATGGATTGTTCGCATGTGTCCTAAAAGGTGCCCCATCTGGTTGTTATTGAAGGAATTAAAGCAGGTATAACCTTGATCAGTCCCGAGAATACTTCCTATAGTTGTTTACCACGGAAGGGTAAAAAGATTAGAAACTAGCTAAAGACCAGCTACGTATCAAGGGCTCGGGCCTCAACGCATCCTTTATGAGTTGACTAAGTCTTTCTAAGTAAAACAAGCTTTGTAGAGGCGATTCCCATCTAACTTGGTCTACTATCGATGATGCGGTAAGTTTGAAAGCATGATTTGTGAAGCTTGAACAAGCGCCTCTCTGGGCTATCTATAGAAAGCAGATTCTCCTCGCAAGGTGGTAAAAATGGCATGATGAGAACAAATGGTAGGAATGACCAGGAATTCGTCCTAAAGTATGTGTCATAGGCTGACCGCACGAGTAGATCTGGCAAGGTATGGTCCCTCGCCTCTATGCCCGTTTCCTTCATGGGATCGCCCGGAGTTCCCCACCCAAAAGACTAAAGTCCGGTTTCTGGTTTAGATTCTGTCAACAGGGCTCGTTCAAAGAGGCCACAGAAAAGAGATTAGATTACATTGGCCGGCATCTTTCTTCATTCTTGGGCTTAGCAATGTCAGTTGTTAATAGTATCATACGAGAAAGCTGAACTACTACCCAGTACCAGCATTAATGAATAACAGAAGAGTTTGACTCTCTCTCTGAGTAGGTTGGCGTTCCGCCTGTCTATCTAGCAAGGAAGCAACCTCGAACTCACTCTATCTCTTCCTGTACAACCACCCGGGCTTACAGAAGAAGATTTCAGTCAGAAGGATCCATAATTGGGGGAGTTTCGGTAAGACATGAAAAAGCTATACTATAGAGAATGTTGTTAAATAGTCTATATAGCCTACATTACTGTCATAGGATCCGGAGATTGCATAGTCTCTTAACCACTATTAGTAGCACAGAGAGCTACATCTCCATATGATGATACGGTATATAAGATCTGACTTTCCGCTATATGCCTCGGGTAAAGGTGAAGGTAGCGCGAATAAGCTTCTGGCTGTTCATATTGGTTCTTATCGAATGCGGGAACTTTACGAGAACTTTTAGAACTCCCCTTTTAGTAAGAAAACTAAACAGAACCGGGTTTTCTTTTCCCATAGGTTTCTATCTATCAATTACGAGGGTAGGTACGTCCAGTCAAGTAATCCAAGACTTGGACAATACCGCATACCAAGACTTCACAACAAACAACTTTCTTTCCGGGAGGTCAGAGGAAAACATAGGACAAGATGAGCCCCCCATATCGAAAAATTTCATAAGAGAACACATCAGGTTTACAATAGCATTCCGCTTCTCAATCCGCTTTAAGCGTCAAGTACCAATAAAGGTTCAGTGTGCCTTCGTTCAGTGAAAACGAACACGGGAAAGACTTGATGCCTACTCCTGATCTTAAAAGCTGAAAGGAAGATTTCCAGATAGAGAGAAAGATCCATTGAAAGAAGCCCGCATACCCACTCTTCTTTCCCCCAACACCCCTGTTGGGGGTTGGGGCCTCACCTTCTCTTGGAAAGGCTACAAAACCTCTGCTCTGAGTGGTCTACTCTTCTTCCCACCGGGCGCAGGCTACGATTTTTTGAACTGTCTTTGTGAACATGAAGAGATGGGATTGAGTTTTCACGCTTTCACTAAGGGATTTCTTTTTCCTTCTTCTATAAAATGCACATAGGCAAGATTTAACACAAAGAGACGAGATCGGCGACCCGAGGTAGAGTTGATATCTTGCTACTGATTACTTGAGGGAGTGAACCCTATGAGATCGATAGACAACCCGTAAAAGGAAGCCAAGCCGCTAGGCACCCACCCCTTTCTTTTCTTACACACCTGGATGGTGGTTGGGGATTTGAACTCGGTGAGCTCTCCGGAAGAAGTGTTGAATGATACCAGTCCATGAGAAGTTTATTAGGTGAATTTTTGATAATGAGTTGGTGGATCTTGGGTACTCTGGGAGCAAATTTACATGGAGTAGGGGACGCTGTAGAGGACGCTTTGTAGTGCTAGGCTGGACAGAGCACTCTGCAGTGTGGATTGGAGGATGAAATTTGAGAATGCCTATGTGGAGCACCTCCCTCGTGTGCAATCTGACCATTGCCCCTTTTGATTAAGCTCAGCCAGCAAGAGCCACTATACAAACCATTCTCAAGTTTGAATCTGCCTGGCTTACTAGGGATGATTTTCACCAAGTAGTGGATATGAACTGGGACACCAATCCACCGTTTCAAGATAACACGAGCAATGTCACCAAGAAGTTGCAGGAATGAAATAGAACAAGTTTTGGTAATATTTTTTCATAACAAGAGGCGCTTGTGGGCCCGGATGAATAGGAGTTCGATCTTTAGGCAATCTCGCATTGCTGCCTCACTTTGCCCGCTCACACCATGTGATGGTGTGGATGTGTGCAGAGAAATTGTATCCCGGTAAGGTCTTTGACAGGCAGGATAGCGGATGCATTGATTCTGTCGAAAGCGGTAGGGACTAACTAATCCTTCGGGACTCACGCTCGATAGCGAATTCCAGCGAAATATCATAGATGAGAGACGGAGGAAACAGCCTTCTTCAGGGATAAAGATTTCAAGTTCAGACAAGAAATTCCGATCAAGAAGGGGGGAATGGGGCTTTAAGGTGTTGATTTTCTAAATTGGCATTCGGGTTCGAATCCCATTTCCTCCGCCCGTACCCGCAGTTAGGTGGGATTAGCTTGCGTATTCCTTGCCTGCCCCAGCTGGAACTATTCTAACTTTGATTGCCCTAGAAAAGATTGCAACTGGATTGGAAATGGTGATGTGCTTACTAACCAATTTACTAACTAATGTATGCTAATGTAGAAGGGGCTTTCTTTCAGAACCTCTCTCTATGCGGCACCTGCCTTTACCTTGACGCCTGGGTGAGCACCTGTTCTTGCATATGAGCGCTCGCTAGCATTCCTCTGTGCTATAGTTTCATTCAAGTCGATATTGTACTTTAAAGAGATCCGTAGGTGAAAGCTAGTCTCCTAAACGAAGCTTTGGGAACTCTAGGATTCCTTGCTTGAACTTGATCGCTAAGCTAAGACGATGAGAGCGTTTTCTCCCCGACGGCTAATAAAGGAAGAATGCTCCAAAGGGGAGGTCATTTTAGACGTAAAGAAGAGATTTGAAAAAAATGAAAGAGCAGTGATACAGGAAGCAGTTTCCAGTAGAACCTAAGATAAGGGTAGCTCAATTTCTAAGTAAGAGTTTGAAAGCGCTTTTAGACAGGTAGAGTGAAGCCGGAAGCTCGCCTAATAGTAGGAAGGGACTACTACTACTTATTCTATTGAATAAGAGCTAGTGACTGCAGGAAAATACCTATTCCCGGTGAATACACATAGCCATAAGGAATTATAGAGCTTATCACTCTTTCTCGATGCTTTGAATAGCGTAGTTTAGTCTAAACTTACCTTTCGATCCTAGTGAGTTAAGCGCCCCGGGTAGAGATGTTCAAGTTCTTTTTACTGATCTGAGTCACGAAGAATTCAATAATAGCAAGATGGCTCTTTCTGCTTATGGTTGGACTGACGGTCTTTGGCAAGGTACTTAACTTACTCTACTAGAAGAGGGACGAGAAGGTGATGCCCAGTCGGGAGAAAGTCTAAGGGACGGTGCGGGAAATCTGTATGTAATAGGCTAGGAGACGTGGACTTTAATGCTGTGACTTCCGAAATCTTTACTCTTTTTACCTGCTGCTTCTTCTTACCCCACTGCTGAGATTGAGAAAGCTTAGGCCTGAGGCCGCATTCGGAAGGAGAAAGGGGCAGACGCATCTAACCGTTGAACTAACATTGGAACTCATCGCCGTTGGCAGGACCGGAAGTCAGAGCTCGAAAGTCAAAGTCAGCCTCAGGATCCTCATTCCGGGCAGCAAAACATTTACAGCGCCTGGTTCTTACTCAGAGTTCAGTGGCAACACAGTCCCTCCTAGATAGAAAGAAAAAAGTAACCTACCAGAAAAAATGAATAAAATTCATCTCCCTCAAAGAGCTCATTAGTGGGTAACCCTGAAAGTAGAAAGGATGAAAAAACCTGTTGCTGGAAGGCAAGTAAGGAAACTTAAGGGCTGCTGATTCAATTCACTAGCTAAGCTTGAAGTGGACTATGGACATCTCAATACGAAACCACCAATGAATGAGGAATGCAGGACTAAGCACAAGGTTACGTATTGGCACTTTCAGGATCCTAAACCTGACCTCGCTTGGCTTATTTCAGTACTACCATCTCCAGGACGAAGTGAGGCAGCTCGACCAAGAGAAGAGCAGCTCCACCAATAGAATAGGTCAGTCGAGTCCTCGACCGGGTACTCGGCCAGTAGATCCGCTATAGCTTGCCCTTTCCTCTCTTTTCGTCAAGTAGCTAGACTGAAAATTGACTTTGGTCCATGGTCATGGCTTACGAGAGAATAGGGCAGTTTCGAATGCCGACTGGAAACTGGAAACTAAAATTCCCTGAAGCCCATGTTGTGGTTCTGCCTAGAACACACTCGGATCACAATCCGATTCTCATTGACTCTGCTGATTACTTTCTAATTTCCGTCAGAATATACCCTTTCGCTATGTCGATTCAAGGATTAATATGCCCCCTCGGCTTTTTTATGCCTATATTGGTATTGGAAGCGGTCTAAGTGTGAGCGAGCTATCTTTGCCCCTAAAAAGTGGTCGAGATCCAGGCGGGGAAGGATCTTCCAATAGAACATAGACTTCTTCGCTTGCTTTTATTTTCATAAAGACAGAAAGCTTTTAGCACCGTTACTGGCTTTGTTGATTGGAAAAGTTCATAGCTTCATTAAATAGAGGTTAACCTGGTTCTACCCTTTGAGAACCAAATCATCCATCTATCTTATTAAAAGACAAGAAGCACCTCTCTTCCCTGAGCAGGCTATCCACTTCCCTTAGTCATAGTTAGTTAGGATAGGAGTCGAAACTATACCACCTCGTCAACTCGGTCTATTTATTGCCTCACCTCAGAATGCTTTTTGCACGATGGTTGGTAAAGGAAGCAAATGCCATAAGGAGTGAGAGCCCGAACAACTGAGTTAGCTATCAGTTCAACTAGAAATGCCATGGAAATTCACTCTTTCATTAGAGACATTCTCTCACCGTTTTCAAAGAAAAGAAAGATAATATAGATCCTTCTCATTGTATGAAGGTAAATATGATAAATGAAAAAGACTAGGGTGAAATTGGCTTAATTCTTATCGATGATATTACCACTTATTCCGACAACAGCTTATGATATCACCCTCGGGTCACTCCCTAAAGAGTTCAATCCATTCCTTTAGCATAGCAAGGCTACGTGGTCTTCTCTTCCACAGCGGATTCTATACCAGTCTTCTATCCAACAGCGCTTACTCTCGTTGCGGCATCAAGCACGGGTTACGAAAGCAAGGGCGTTAAGGCTTTCCTTCTCAGATAGGGCCTAGGGACTCTTTTCTCGGCGTAAGGATTGGTACTATAATATGCATGTAAGGAGCGCATTCACGAGCACTAGCTTTCCTGGCTTGTTCACATTCACCGAATAGATCTTTGCCCTAGCCCTGGCTTTCACTCGATCGAAGGTAGAAGAACTTCCCAAGGGATGTAACAGAAGTCCTAGAGATGGACTTAGAAAGCGAAGGACAGCAACGGAAACTCGATCTCTAGATGGCTAGGAACGAAGGAAGGAGAAAAGAGTGGAGGAAGGAATGCGATGCTTCTTTGCCCAATAGATGCGTATAATAAGGGGTTAGCTAGACCATGGAAAGGAAAGTAGTCTAAAGTAGGGCGTGAAGCGTAAACACCCCTTTTCTTTTGGCAAGATCATACCTCAATTACATCGAGCCTCGAGAAAGCACTCTTGGTTTGATTTAGCCGATTGAGCTCTTTTTCTTCACCAGACTCTTTACATTATGCATAGGCGACGCCACAACTTAGTTTTGCAGCTTGTGAAAGTTATCTCTTTGCTTGCTGTTTACTGATTATTATTATATTTATAGTCCAAACGGGGTTATGGTCTTTATCCTTTATGTTTCGGAGTCATTTGATCCCTTGATCAAGTCCTAACTAGAAATATCTTAAGAGAAGACAAGAAATCGTTTGGATTCGAGGCGAAACCCTTCTCCGCCGTTACTCCGTTTCTTCTGCTCTAATCTCCAAATCGAAGGTCAGCTGACTGAGGAGTTAGTATTGATTCATGCAAAGATGCTCCTCTGAAGCTGGAGTAAGGAATTGTCCACCTCACCGCCCTGAAGAGCAGTGGCTCTCTTGTTTTGCACGCCTACAGAGAGAGACTCCAAAAAAAAAGTACCAACGCAACATCGAAAGAAAGAGCAATCAACTATATGCTTAACTCATGCCCCAGGAATCCCTGGGCACAGGGGGTACGAGTTAATCTTTTACTAGAGGGAAAGCTGGGGAAAAGCATAGAGCGTGCGTGCTCAGCTCTCGCCCTCGTCCCATCCGCGAAGCTGAGGCGGGATAAAAGCGTAACTCCCCGGTGTCATAGGTTACCTTTCTATCTTCCTCCCCCTCCCAAAGCGATCGCTATCCTTTTCTTTCTTGCTTTCTTGTTGTCTTGAATTGTTATAGAACGGCTTTCTATCAGGTATAGTAGGTAGGATGAAGTGGTATGAAGCGTTAGTGGATATAGCAAGTGTGCCGGGGATGCGGCTCGGGCGTAGTAGGTCTGGACGCCTAGCATGAAAGAGCCTTCTCTGGTAGCGGCACTATACCTTAGTATCTCTCTAGCTTC
>NW_028292343.1:65000-82500 GCF_026168435.1 Sesamum indicum | reverse complement strand
AGCCAAAACGAGAACGAGTTCAGTCGAACAGCATATATAGTAAATAGAAGTGGAAGAGCCTTTCCTTTCGTTTTAAACAACTCTAAATGAAAGGAGCCACCACAGCTGTATGCACAATGATTGGATTTTGGTGCATACAGAGCGAATCGAAGTGCGTAAGCCCCTTTAGAGTAGAGATAGAGGCGGTCCATTGAAGAAATCGAATCAAAGAATCCACAAAAAAGCGGAAGAAAAGAAGCCCATGGAGAAGGACACAGCCCACAATAACCTGCAATGGACTATCAAAAAAAGGGCGAATATTAAATTCAAAAAAAAGCTGATGATAAAAAAAAAGTCCACCGCTCAGTTACGCACTTCGCTCGCTGCAGAAAATCAAACCAAAATGCAGCTGAAAGCAAGGGTGGTCGTAGATCAGCTGAAGGTGCCAGGTTCCTGCAGGAGAGGACTCTAACTCATGCCAATGGAAGCAGTTTCAAGGGATGAACATGCCCATCTCCCTTTCTGACCTGCAGACTTGGTAAGATTGGATGTTAAAATGGACTAAGGCTTCATCCACTTATTATTTCGCTCCATCCGTCTTATTTCACTCACTGATTTCTGACGGTTGCTTATCATATTCAGGTACTTATGATCTTGTAGGTTAGGAAAGGAGTGGAATCGCTTTTCTTTGATACTATTTTATTGTTGCGGCTTCTCTTTGTTCATGCTAAACTTTTCTAACACTCTGACTAGCCCAATAGGCAAAGCCTATTTTTATGAGTTCTTGTCTTTCTCTCACCACCCCTTGGTCGCCAATCTTGTCATTTCCTATGACAAAGCAGTATGGAATTTCCCCTATCTCACCTTTTAGGTGCTACTAAAAAAACGATAAGCTTTGCAAAGAAAGAAATATCCACAGGAAGTAAGAACGATAAAGTTATCAACTTTTAAAAAAAGTTCTGTCAAAAGCCACGCGAATCAACACTTTTCTTCGCGTTACCGCGGCCTCTTTGAATCACACCTAAAGGCGAATGGGATTGAGAAGGATCGATGTAATTGAGCTCGACTGATAAGGAGAGGTATGAAGTCACTCGACTGATAAGGAGAGGAGCTTTTGAGTTTTCTTGCTAGCCGGTGTTCGAGAATCTATAGAATCGGCTGAATCTTACTCTATCAATTTCATTTCTTTTTCATTGACATCTGCCTGCTTTAAAAAATATTCCCATTAGCCGGGCTAGGCACCTAGGGCTGCTTCTGCTAGGCAATCATCTTACATGGGACTATTCTTGCAATCTGACTTGGGACAAAAATTCCACTACCAGGACCACTACTGATGACTGACTGATCCAGAGAGCTCAGACTGACGGTTAGGTGGTTCGGTTGCTTCAAAGGAAGGGGTTCTTCGAGGAAAGGTTCGGGTGGGGAAGGAGGTTGTGATAGGAAGCTCTTTCTTCTAGGAGGGGAGTAGACAGCCTCTGAACTCGAGTCAAGAAATTCTT
The DNA here is from genome assembly GCF_026168435.1 of Sesamum indicum. Lineage (NCBI taxonomy): Eukaryota > Viridiplantae > Streptophyta > Magnoliopsida > Lamiales > Pedaliaceae > Sesamum > Sesamum indicum. The sequence continues at coordinate 81,022 of NW_028292343.1, read as the reverse complement.
GAAGAAATGGTTACAGACCAGGTAAGTGTACCTGAAGTGAAAAAATGACACATAAATGCCGTACGTAAGATAGATCACCACAAGGAGAGGAGAGCCAGGGTAAGGCAAAGGGAAGGATAAATGATAACACTCTTTAGAACAACTTAGATGTCACGGAACGTAAAAACCAGATAGAAAAGAATGAGATCACCAATCCTATGACAACTGCTATCCTACCAACGTCTTTCAATGTGCTATCCTACGACAGTCTGACGTCCAGGAACGCCACTGATTCAATGGAATTGTTAGTGAGGGAAGCTTTTGACGGATAAGGGCACTCTACCCCTGGAGTGCTTGGCTACCCCGTTAAGATTGAACTTCCACCAAATCCTTATTTTGTCTTCAACCACAGGTGGATCCCCCCCAATCGTCTGATCCTCTGGAGGTAGAAACTGAGCTGGCTGAAGCTGAACCAGAGCCTACTGAGGAGGGAAAGTCAAACCCTTCGCACGCCCTATCTAGCCTAGCAGCTAGTTTCAGGAAACAACTGGCATCTAATTGAATTGATGATTTCTCCCCGTCTTGAATAGAAAAAGTAGAAGCTGCTTGATCGAGAGGTTCCGGAGCTGATAGCATTTTCCTTTCTCGGGTCGGGATCCCATTCTCTTTCTCTATGAGGTCTACCAGGCTGAACCTTTACACCGACCGATATGAGAAAGCATTCAAGGTCCTTCTGTACTGACTTCAATAAAGAAGAAAGGCAATTGAAGATTGCTTCACACATGCAAGTTGTAAGGTAAGGAATCTGAAATTGCCTTCAACCTTGAAAAACCTATGGGCTTCAAAGTAAGTCAAATAGGGACAGCAGGAAGCATGGCAGTCTTGGTTCTTGTGCTCGAATCAATGGCAGCGAATGCAGGAAATTCTCTCACTTTAAGCGTTCTAACTTCTTTCCGTAAAGTTTACTGGAAGACTACTAGCGTCCTGCTCTTCGGATTACTCTTTCAATCTGCAGGATCAGATGACGAGTCCATACAGAAGGCGAACATTGCGGGACGGTCTGTCAAGAGGCGATAAGAAGTAAGAAGTCAAGAAATCTTACTCTAATGATAAGGAAGGGCAGTTAAAACCATGTTTGGAATTGAATCAAATAGGCATCCCGAAATCATGCTAAAGCAAGAGGCCGGCTAAGGTAATGAAATTCAACACTGGACATGGTACGGAAGTGATCGCAGAGAAAGAGAGCAGGCTACGAGCAGGGAAACCTTGCGTTTGCTTTGTTTGCGCAGGCTACGTTTGAGCTTTTTAGATGGTAAATCAGGGAAAGAACTTTCATTGGGACAGAACCCAGTAGTAAGGGCATTCGCGAAGGTATGATTCACATCTCTAGAGTTCTCTATAGTTACATTAGAATAGCGATCTTCGCTCGGCTAGATAGTTTTGATTTTAAGCTAGTTTTCTTTCTTGCTTGTAGGGATTATATAGGCTATATTCCAGGTATGCTTGAAAGGCGAAGAGTCCTATTCTATTCTTCTTTGCCTTTTTTGTCCGGATTGAATAAAGAGAGTAAAAACTACAGTACAAGCAAGAACTATAGGGACGTCAGTGATTCTGTTAGCAGATGAATTCTCAAGAGTTCCCTTTTCAATGCCAGGTAAACTTCACCTCTTTTTTCTTACGTGGTATACTAAACTTTATTCAAGCTGTTTTTCTAGGGCGAGATGCCAATATCAATTAAAAGAAAAGAGCTCTATTCAACAATTGAATTTCCTTATCTTATTCAACTCATCTCCCTCTTTCTAGATCCGAAAAGCGGTCTAAAGCCAATATCGATGAAAGGGGCGTAGCGGGGAAAACATAAGCTTTGATAGGTTAGCTAGAAGAATCAAGAGAATAACGAAATTCGTAAGAATTCTTCCCAATTCCATGGTACTTCACAAGTAGTCATTCGTATTGGTGACTCTTAGCTTCTTCCTCTAGCCTTTAGCTCGGCACTAGGTTTAGTCTTCCTTCCCCTTCGAACTTCACTATCTGGCTATCGAGAATGAACTCAAATGTTAGAATAGGCTGAAAGAATACAATGCAATTCCCCCTTCATCACTCTCTATCTCCGGCCCTTGCCATTAGTTAGCTTGCACTTTGAGTTTTCAAAGTCAAGGTGCCTTTCCCTTCCAGTCGAATAGAAACTATTAAAGCAAAGGCAAGAGGCGATAGTGGCATCGGTCTTCTCGTTCTATGAGGAAAAGGTCCGGAATGGCCTATTTTCATGTCTAAATTGGGAGGGGCTCTGTAGGGTCTCCCTATACCTATACCTATTTATAGGCTCACTAAACATACTCAAAAGAAAGGGCTTTCTTTGAATATAAATATGCAATCTTCCTTTAGACATCTCTTCCTGTCTATTCAAGCCTTGCATCAGTCTGAAATCTATTGGTAATTGATATTTAGGAAGAAGCCCCGTTAAAGCTGTCAAATAGGCGGTCCCATGCCTTTCGTTTATCGGGAATTTCTCTTTAGTAAACGATCGAATAGGAGCAATTAGGCCTTCAGCTCGCTATGCTCAATCAGTATGTGCGACATATGTATTAATGAAATCTTCCTTTCCGTTTTAGCTCTTATCGAATCGATCTGTATGGCTTTAATCAACTCTATCTCTCTCTTGCTCAGTCCACGAATAGCGCTTTCGTTCCCTTCTTTTTCTTTAGTTTTATAACTAGACTTGTGTAATTAGGCCGCGGAACCCCTTGCTCTTTCCTTTGAAGTTATGAGCATTCATTTCAAAATTCTGAACGTTCATCTCTCTTTTAGTAGTAGTAGTTGGAGTACTGTGGAAATCATAGAAAACTCAAAAAGTCAATGTCAACTCCCCTCTTTCCTCCTTGTGCTATTCGCGCTATCATACTCCTCATACCATATAGCGATGACTCGGGTCGACCTATTGAGTTGAGATACGGAATTTTCTTTTCCCTACTAAGCTGCTCATTTCACACAAACCCTGTCGGAGAAGCAAGGGAATCCTTATTCATTGCCTGAGGTGAACGGACGCTTAAGGAAGGGCTACTTCTTTATGAACATAATTAACTAGTCCAATCACATGTATAGTGGTCGTAGGAATCTTTCTTCTAACGAGAAATGGTTATGAACTGCCAACTTCGTTACCTTCCCCGGCACAAAAACTGTTCAGGAAGTGAATGAAGCAGAAATATAAACATTAGTCTTGGAGTTAGCCTCAGAGGAAGAAGAGACTTTCTAGAGGAATAGGAATAAGAGCTGACGAAATTAATGCTTGTGCGGAAACTTACCCTCACCTATTGTACGCCCAGATGGAAAGTCATGCTCAACCTCTCAAGGATTTCATTACAGGGACGGGACTAGGAAGAATGAAAGAAGGAGCTCCCCAATCGACGATTTGGTTCAACTCCGGAAGGAAGGCAAAGATTCTAGAAAAATTCCTGGATGATGAACAAGATGCACTGCAGCAGCAATAGCAAGTCACTTTGGAACGACCCGGCATCGAGGGCTCGCCGAGCCTTCTCTACTGTACTCCCCAACCGCACCACCTGGGGAAACCAAGCGAAAGAAGACAAGATCGAATTGGAAAGCACTGTCTCGTGCTCGTCTCGTTGAATGGACACAAAAGACTGCTTTCCTGTTAGCCGTTGATTCTAAACTCTCCTTCCCTTGAATTCGCTCCCTCCCTTAAAGCTTCATCTCTCTCTTTCATCGGCGAACAATAAAGCACGGTGGGATACATTGACACGACTCCACCTATTTCATAGCGAGATGGCCAAGAGATCATAATAAAGGATGAGATGAGAATAAAGGCATTCCAGCTCAACATACGGAGGTGAATGGGTCGATAGAGATAGGGAGGGGAGTGGGAGATGATTCGGACGCTAGCAGAATTTTGATTTGTTGGATCCTCTTTACTTTCATCTGCGAACTTTGTTCCAAACCTTTGGAGTGTTAAGACATTATGATCGTGACTTATACTTATAGTCTGGTTACATTGCAGAAAAACACAGTAAGATAAAGAGATGCTAGATAAATACTCTTTTCCTTTCATTTCATATTAAAAAATGACAATCGGATATGAAGTTATGATCACATAGTGAATGAGCTTGCAGCATAAGCTCACTGGTAATATTTCCTTAGGTTTTGTCCGAGTTCCAAACTCTTGGGAGAGGGTGGCCCCCAAGCGATTCAAGCTTGTATGAACCCGAAGCTACTATCCTTGCGGTAAGGACCTTCCCAGTTTCCCAGGATCCTTTCCAGTTGCTTCGACCTTACGGAGGACGGGGTCACCAATTGCAGATGTTCTTTCTTTGATTCGGGAGTTGTAAAAACGAGCCTTTGTTGGTAGGCAGCAGTTCTGAGCTGTGCCCGCTCCCTTTCTTCGTCCAAGAAGTCTAGATATTCCCCCAGAAGCTGCTCGTTCTGGAATTTCGGGATCTGTCCACCCTCTTCTCGAAGAAAAACTGAACTGATCGCTGCAGGGATTGCAGCCAGATACAAGTATAGTCTTTCCCCTGTCTTTGGTTTAGTAAGGACGGGTGTCGAACTCAAGTACTTCTTGAAATTCGTTCAACGCCCTTTGGCAATCATCGGCCCACTCGAACTTCCTTATTTTTTATTACTTAGAAGCGTCTTAAACAGCCTCTTCCGGCCCATCAAGCTGACGTGAACCGGGCCCAGATTGACATGTTAACCACTGAGAAGGTTAGTTACTCCCGTTGCTCATCATGGAATGAATTCACTTCGGCTTACTTTCATCTTACCAAATCCCTCTGTTAACATGATCTAGGTAGAGCGGTACTCACGGGAGGATGGAGTCCATTGGATAAAGATTGCGTGGTCTCGGCCATAGAGCGACGAGACTTGTTTTCTGGATCGGGGGTACGCGAGTGGTACTTAGGAGAGAGGTGCTGGCACCAAACCTCATATGAGGCCAGTTTTCTTGTACCTAGGTGACCATCCAGGAGCATGGCGGCGGCGTTAGCCATTCCAGGTCATCTTCTTGCGGCACAGGACGAGTCTTTAGGAGACCCTGCATCGGATTTTCTTGATCGGCAGACAGAGTACACCTCGTAGTTCGAGCGCAATTCCCTTGGTCGCCCCCTTCCTGCCACCTTCCATGCGGTAAAAAAAAATGGCTAGAGAGGGGGAAGTTGTGGTAGACCAACTACGACTCGGGGCAGCCGTAGAGGGTACTTCTTCTCCTCATCTTTCTATTCTAGGTGCTCCTCCGGGCGAGACGCTTCAGCATTTCGACATCAGTCCTGAGGAAGTCAGGAATTAGTATATACTTCGACTTTCGTCCTGATGACATGCATACTGATATAGTACTCGGCATGGTAAGCATTTTACCTAGTGTTGGTATCTTTTCTTTTCCGTTCTCTGTCTTTTTTTTTCATCTTTTTTGACCGAGCGTAGAAAACTAATAAGCAACCTGACGCACTCTGGCTTGAAAGCCTCCGTTTGCTGAATTCCTCGTCACTAGCCGAGCTTCCTTCTTTGAGGGCTCAAGTGAGCATTTTGCAGGACGAGCTTGCCTCAGTAAGTCAGAGTCGCTCCCCATTAATCCTTATTTCATTTCTATTCGGTTTGGAAGTGACTTTATCGAGGAAATGGAATTCTTTGTGCAAATCAGAAAGAAAATGACGAGTCTGAAGGGCATCGCCAATCTCAGAGAGACATTCTTCACTACCTAGGATAACTTGGTAATCACTATTCCATTCTCTTCCCTTTATCCCCATGAATAGTCATGATTTAACACCATTTTTCTTACAGGATGCCGCTATGAAATTGAAGGCGCAGGTATCTAGTCTGGAGGCTGCCTTAAAGAGGCACAGACTCACATTTCGGTATGATTCTATCCAAATATGAACTTCGGCAGAATTTCTATAACATCAACTTGCCTTAAAGTTTTCCCTTTCAGGTTGCATTGCCGACGTCCTCCATTGAGCTCTCAAGGGAGGAGAACCTCGCATTGAGCTCTCCGTCACCCGTGCCAGTCTCGATGTTAAGGAAATGAAAGAATTTCATTTATATGCGTTGATATCAGCACAAAGCATGTATGTACAAAGTCTTTATTTTATGGAGCCCCTTCAACTAAGGAATTTATTTTAAACTAAGCATTTCTCCTCCATTGCTTGATGAATATTTTCCAGACGTACCAAAAGATGATCCACCAGGAACCGTTTCCTTTTACTTTTGTGAGGAAGGGCTACTAGCTAGGCCAAGAGCTAGGCTAGCTGCTTTTAAGTTGTAGTTGTTAATTCAGAAAGATAAAAAGAATAATCCGCTCTTTCAGAATTGACCACGGATTGAGTCAATCTTTGTTCAGCATCCCCTGTGACAAAAAGATGCTCGAAAGGCACATTTACACGCTTTTCTAACGTGCGTTGAGCATGGTGAGCAAACTTGGAAGGTGAATACCTATTTTGTTTATAATGGCTTTTCCTTTCCCGTCTCGATATGTTCCCGGTCCTAGCGATCTGTGGGCGTACCCTTTAGCGAGCGAGAAGAAATATCAGATAGAGAACGATTCTTCTCGTATAGAAAGAAAGCGCTAGTTGACTTTCGTCTTTCGACCGAAGAATTCGATTGGCCTTGTGTGATCAAGTTATCATGAGGGGACTTTCCTCCTTTGAGTTAATGCTTTGGAAGTTTCAAATATCTAGCTCTAATTGATCCGGTTGAGGAGAGCGCCGACTCAAATGTCCGGCCAGCCGAGAACGATGCCCTTTCTTATGCCTAACGCCTAAAAGCCCCCTTTTCTGCTCTTTTCCATTCCGAAGTCTCAGAATCAGTTTACAGTTGATTTGTTGGTGGTAAGTGAGTCGCTCCTGCCGCCTTTGAGACACTGGGGATTGTGAATGAGCTTCATGCTCTGGCTCATCGTGAGACCTTGATGGAGGGGAAGGCGGTGAAAGAAATGAACTATCCTCCAAAAGCCCAGGGGCAGTTAACAGATAAGCCTCATAAGCAACATAATGCTCGATAACAAGATAGCTTCATTCTAACAACATCACTTCTTTTGGTTGCAAGAACATAAAGAAGGATCAAGGGGGAATCTCAGAAAAGAGGTTGATGCCAAAGATCAGTTGAGCATTTGCAACAATGTTCAGAATCCATGTGGCACCCAAAATCCGGTTGTCGGAAGGTGAACGTACTGACTAAGGATGCAAAAAGATCAAAAGCACCTGGAAATGGCGAAAGAACGGGCCTACTTTGCAAGAGGTGCCATCCTGACCTTACGGAGGTGATGGGGAAGCTGCTTGCTGACTTATACTCAATTGAAGGGTCAAGTCTTAATCAAATAGTTCAGTTGTTGCGCCCCATATCCTAGTAAAGTTCGAACCGTTTACAGAGCGAAGGACTTCGATCTTAGACTGAAAAATCAAGCGCATGAACTACCCCTATGACCTAAAAGGTCAGCCCAGTCAGTGCCGTCTCGATCTTTATGATTCAACTTCTCTTTCACTTCTCTTTGCGAGCTAGCCCGGTGCTCCATAAACCAGCTCTTCTCAGAACCCGGGGGAGAGACTAAAAGCTGTCTCTTGAGCTCGGGTAGCTCCGGATTGCCAAATCTTAATCGAATTGCCATGCTCTAATCAAGGAGCGACCAATGAAAATAGAGTTACAAGTTCTAGGGCGAAGGACTCTGATCTTGGGCTTTTGAACATCAAGTTTGTGGACAGGCCTCTCTCTTCCTTCTTGCTTCACACCTGCTATTGACCCCAATTCACTTAAGAGACCAGCCAAGCAATGGCCTTGTTATTTAGTTGGGGTGCGGCTATGCCGTGTTCTCGGTGTATGCGCGAAGTGAATCTTCTATACCGTCCATAGTTGGCGGGCAATTCGTCGTTCATGCAGTTGTCGCTGGAGATTGAACTTAGTGTGCTCTACTTGAATTGGAATTCAAAGGAAAGAAGGCGTGGAGATTAAATAACTCACTCAGAACGCTTTTTAAAAGATTACGTGGTACGATTAGGTCAAATAAGCCCTTCTCGAATAAATATTCAGCCGCTTGTGAACCTTCGGGTACTGTTTTATTCAATGTTTGTTCAATTACTCTTTTACCCGCAAATGCAATGTAGGAATTGGGTTCGGCAATAATGATATCTCCCAACATACCAAAACTAGCAGTTACCCCACCAGTAGTAGGAGATGTAAGGATTGATACATAAAATAACTTTTTATTTGATTGATAATCATATAAGGCAGACGATATTTTAGCCATTTGCATCAAGCTCAAACTTCCTTCTTGCATGCGCGCCCCCCCCCCGAAGCGCACACTATAATAAGAGGTAGAAATTGATTGGTAGCGTACTCAATCAAACGGGTCATTTTCTCCCCGACTACGGATCCCATACTACCCCCCATAAACTAAAAATCCATAACCGCAATTGCTACGGGAATACCATTTAGTTGACCTACGCCTGTTTGAACAGCCTCAGTTAATCCTGTCTTGCTTTGATAAGAATCAATACGATCTTTATAAGGCTCCTCCTCCGAATGAAATTCAATGGGATCCAGAGAGACCATGTCTTCATCCATAGGATCCCACGGGGTCGATCGAAACTTCGATTCTTTCTGAACTACTCATTTGAAAATGATATCCACATTGTTCACAAATATTCATTTTTTCTTTCAAAAATTTCTTATAATTTAATCCATAACAATTTTCGCATTGAACCCACAAATCCCTGTAGTTTTGAGTTGCATCGAGATCATTAGACCTTTCTCCTAGAGTTTAAATCACTACTCTTCGCGTGGGTTTCTATACTGGACCTCCCGCTTTCACTACTAGTTCTACGTTTATCAAAACGCACCTAGAAATGTAACTGTCACTACTATCACTTACAATGGACGTATCAATAGAGATTTGAGACTGAAGATAACTGTCAACGCAACTAGTAATGTGATTATTCCAACTAGATTGAGTATCGTACATGTAACGATTATATAAGGAATCTTCACTCGAAGATCCATTATTCATAGAACTAGAATTGCGATAACTAGAAAAAGAACTTTCTAGTTCACTCAGAAAAGAATGATCGTTGTCAATCTCAAAAATATGATTTTCAAAAGAAAATAGATAGAATAATAGTCTCCATTACTATCCCTAACTAAAAAAGTATCATCAGAGCTGAAATTCCGAATGTCTTTGACGCCAAATAAATGATCGACATTACTGTAACTAGAATTGTCACGACCCCTCCAACTATGAATGTTTTTAGCCCTACCTTTTCTATTCGGATCTTCACTTTCACTAGTAGGACCAAGATTGTCCGTTGATTTCTTTATCCCATACCTGCGTTCTAACTCCTTCTTAAACACCATCGAATTAAACCACCATCTTTCCATAGAGTTTTCTTGCCCCCTATTTGCATCAAAATACAATAGATGAATAGTCATTCGATCCACAATTCTCTATTTTTATTTGAATATCTTATTTCCTATCAGACTCAACATAGAAATTCAAGCAGTACTAATAAGAGAAAAGGATTCTCTTTTGTTTTGTGGGAATCCGGGGGTAAGACTTCACTATATATGAATATGATGGAATCCCTTTTCATTCTAAATGAAATATAATGATAAAAAGTGGTTTTTTCCTATGTCTTCGCATCGAAGAAAAAAAAGAAATATTTGTCGAAAGAATTTTTTCGTAAAATCTCGTCTAATAACTAACTAGTAACAAGTAAGAAATTAAGGTTCTATTCCAACACGGAACGAAAAAGACAATATACAGGATGGGTCGAAAGATTTGTGATACTTCGCTTGATTCAGGGAAACTACAGGATATATAAAGAATATACCAATCCTAAGGATCCATAGGTTTAATTGTGGATCCAAGACAACAATAGAAAGATTTGAGTCTTAGATTTTCTATTTCAATCTTCTATATCTAGAGATATATGTATTTATCCAAAATACATGCAATAGAATCTTTGTATTCGGCTCAATCCTTTTAGTAAAAGATTGGGCCGAGTTTAATTGCAATTCAATTAAGAGAACGGAGAGTAATTACTTGTTATCTTACTTATCCAAAGTATCCACTGCTTTAAACTCAAATCTGATCTCTTTCCATACCTCACAAGCGGCAGCTAGTTCAGGACTCCATTTGCTAGCCTCACGGATAATTGCATTACCCTCAGCAGCAAGATCACGTCCTTCATTACGAGCTTTTACACATGCTTCTAGAGCTACTCGGTTAGCTACGGCACCTGGCGCATTACCCCAAGGGTGTCCTAAAGTTCCTCCACCGAACTGTAGTACGGAATCATCCCCAAAGATCTCGGTTAGAGCAGGCATATGCCAAACGTGAATACCCCCTGAAGCCACAGGAATAACACCTGGTAGAGAGACCCAATCTTGAGTGAAATAAATACCGCGACTTCGATCTTTTTCAACAAAATCATCACGCAGTAAATCAACAAAGCCCAAAGTGATGTCTCTTTCTCCTTCAAGTTTACCTACTACGGTACCAGAGTGAATATGATCTCCACCAGACAGACGTAACGCTTTAGCTAGTACACGGAAGTGCATACCATGATTCTTCTGTCTATCAATAACTGCATGCATTGCACGGTGAATGTGAAGAAGTAGGCCATTATCTCGGCAATAATGAGCCAAGCTAGTATTTGCAGTGAATCCTCCTGTTAAGTAGTCATGCATTATGATAGGAACTCCCAATTCTCTAGCAAATACAGCTCTTTTGATCATTTCTTCGCATGTACCCGCAGTAGCATTCAAGTAATGCCCTTTGATTTCACCTGTTTCAGCCTGTGCTTTATAAATTGCTTCGGCACAAAATAAGAAACGATCTCTCCAACGCATAAATGGCTGGGAGTTCACGTTCTCATCATCTTTGGTAAAATCAAGTCCACCGCGAAGACATTCATAAACTGCTCTACCATAGTTTTTAGCAGATAACCCCAATTTAGGTTTAATAGTACATCCAACAGAGGACGACCATATTTGTTCAATTTATCTCTCTCAACTTGGATCCCATGAGGCGGGCCTTGGAAAGTTTTAATATAAGCAGGAGGGGTTCGCAGATCTTCCAGACGTAGAGCACGCAGGGCTTTGAATCCAAATACATTTCCTACAATGGAAGTAAACATGTTAGTAACAGAACCTTCTTCAAAAAGGTCTAAAGGGTAAGCTACATAACAGATATATTGATCTCTTTCTCCAGGAACCGGCTCGATGTGGTAGCATCGCCCTTTGTAACGATCAAGACTGGTAAGTCCATCGGTCCACACAGTTGTCCATGTACCAGTAGAAGATTCGGCAGCTACCGCGGCCCCTGCTTCTTCAGGCGGAACTCCAGGTTGAGGAGTTACTCGGAATGCTGCCAAGATATCAGTATCTTTGGTTTCGTATTCAGGAGTATAATAGTCAATTTTGTACTCTTTAACACCCGCTTTGAATCCAACAAAAGCTTTAGTCTCTCTTTGTGGTGACATAAATCCCTCCCTACAACTCATGAATTAAGAATTCTGACAACAACAAGGTCTACTCGACACGAATGAATTAGGCGTTAATGAAACTTTTCACAGGAATTTTTCACAAACTTCCCAACTAATACTAATATTATCAACTAATCAGAATGTTTGATTATTAGACCATGGTATTTGATTTACCAAACACATCATTATTGTATACTCTTTCATATATATTGCGCAACCCCATTTTTCTTTTTGACCTTTTTTGGGAATCGAAATACCTAACCTAACTAATAAGAAATTCCCCTTGACAGGGGTATATGTTGTATATGTAAATCCTAGATGTGAAAATAGGCGGAATTCATCTATGAAATGAAAGGGTATAAAAAAACGAAAAGAATAGGCTATAGGCGTAAATCAATATGCTGAAATAAAAAATAAGAAGGGCCAATAAGATAGAAATAATGAATCGTAATGTAAATAGAGTTTGGGTTCGAATTCCATAGAATATTTTATATAATATAGATGGGATTGTCTATAATGATAGACAAATGAAAAACTTTCTCAAGATCCTTATTCATCCACTTGAAATTTTCAAAATAGCTTGGTTGAGCTTGCAAATTCACTCATTGAATAAGTAAACAATTGAATTGGATTCGATTGAACGGCACGAACGAAATCGAGTGCTAACTCCCATTTCTTATTGAATTAACTGATCGACGTGCTATCGGACATTTATTTTGAATTCGATAATTTTCACAAAAAAATTTCGACATATTTTTTGATTTATTATTATTATGAGAATTAATCCTACTACTTCTGGTTCTGGGGTTTCCACGCTTGAAAAAAAACCCGGGGCGTATCGTCCAAATCATCGGTCCGGTACTAGATGTAGCCTTTCCGCGGGCAAGATGCCTAATATTTATAATGCTCTGGTAGGTAGTTAAAGGTCGCGATACTGTTGGTCAACCAATTAATGTGACTTGTGAGGTACAGCAATTATTAGGAAATAATCGAGTTCGGGCTGTAGCTATGAGTGCTACAGATGGTCTGATGAGAGGAATGGAAGTGATTGATACGGGAGCTCCTCTAAGTGTTCCGGTCGGTGGAGCGACTCTGGGACGAATTTTCAACGTGCTTTGGAGAGCCTGTTGATAATTTAGGTCCTGTAGATACTCGTACAACATTTCCTATTCATCGATCTGCGCCTGCCTTTATACAGTTAGATACAAAATTATCTATTTTTGAAACAGGAATTAAAGTAGTAGATCTTTTAGCCCCTTATCGCCGTGGGGGAAAAATCGGACTATTTGGGGGAGCTGGGGTTGGTAAAACGGTACTCATTATGGAATTGATTAACAATATTGCCAAAGCCCATGGGGGCGTATCCGTATTTGGCGGAGTGGGTGAACGTACTCGTGAAGGAAATGATCTTTACATGGAAATGAAAGAATCTGGAGTGATTAATGAAGAAAATATTGCAGAATCAAAAGTGGCTCTAGTTTACGGTCAGATGAATGAACCGCCCGGAGCTCGTATGAGAGTTGGTTTGACTGCCCTAACGATGGCGGAATATTTCCGAGATGTTAATGAACAAGATGTACTTCTATTTATCGACAATATCTTCCGTTTCGTACAAGCAGGATCCGAAGTATCGGCCCTATTGGGTAGAATGCCTTCCGCTGTCGGTTATCAACCCACCCTGAGTACCGAAATGGGCTCTTTACAAGAAAGGATTACTTCTACCAAAGAGGGGTCCATAACTTCTATTCAAGCAGTTTATGTACCTGCAGACGATTTGACCGATCCTGCTCCTGCTACGACATTTGCACATTTAGATGCTACTACCGTACTATCAAGAGGATTAGCTGCCAAAGGTATCTATCCAGCAGTGGATCCTTTAGATTCAACTTCAACCATGCTTCAACCTCGGATCGTTGGTGAGGAACATTATGAAACTGCGCAAAGAGTTAAGCAAACTTTACAACGTTATAAAGAGCTTCAGGACATTATAGCTATCCTTGGGTTGGACGAATTATCCGAAGAGGATCGTTTAACCGTAGCAAGAGCGCGAAAAATTGAGCGTTTCTTATCACAACCCTTTTTTGTAGCCGAAGTATTTACCGGTTCTCCAGGGAAATATGTTGGTCTAGCAGAAACCATTAGAGGGTTTCAATTGATCCTTTCCGGAGAATTAGATGGTCTTCCTGAACAGGCCTTTTATTTGGTAGGTAATATTGATGAAGCTACCGCGAAGGCTATGAACTTAGAAATGGAGAGCAATTTGAAGAAATGACCTTAAATCTTTGTGTACTGACCCCTAATCGAATTGTTTGGGATTCAGAAGTGAAAGAAATCATTTTATCTACGAATAGTGGTCAAATTGGCGTATTACCAAATCATGCTCCTATTGCTACAGCTGTAGATATAGGGATTTTGAGAATACGCCTTACAGACCAATGGGTAACGATGGCTCTGATGGGTGGTTTTGCTAGAATAGGCAATAATGAGATCACTGTTTTAGTAAATGATGCGGAAAAGGGTAGTGATATTGATGCACAAGAAGCTCAGCAAACTCTTGAAATAGCAGAAGCTAATTTGAGAAAAGCTGAAGGAAAGAGACAAATAATTGAGGCAAATCTAGCTCTCCAACGAGCTAGGACAAGAGTAGAGGCTGTCAATGTGATTTCATAACTAGTTGGTGTGTTCGAATAATTCAAAGAAGTTCTGTTTCTAAACCCTATTTAGATTGGATTCTGTCGAGTGAATCCAATCAAGCAGAATCCAATTTTGATACAACGCAATTCAAAAATGAAATCGAAATAAATAAAAATAGAAAAATCAATAAAAATCAAAGAGGGTGGGGAAAAAAACTTATTAGATACCGGAGTCAATGGTATCTAATAAGTTCTACCTACTATTGGATTTGAACCAATGACTCCCGCCGTATGAAAGCAATACTCTAACCACTGAGTTAAGTAGGTCATTTATCATCCCAAAGAGAACCAAATGGAACCCATCCCATCGATGGATTATAAATATCATAGTCCTTATAAGCAATAATAATCTAAGCAATACCACTCAAAAATTGAGGATGTTGGATCATAGAATATTCATCTTGACAAGAAATTATAGACATGATAAAATATGCATCACAAGCACTAAGGGCTATAGCTCAGTTGGTAGAGCACCTCGTTTACACGCGCGCCAATGTTTTTCAGGGGAGTCCATCATACACTCAAAAAAATTGATCTTATTGGGAAATCGATGTCTTACTCCATAAGAGGGAACAATAGCCTGACAAATGGTTCGGTCCGATTTGGGTGCCCATTTAGGTACCAAACAGACTCCATCATTGATTTGAGATATTGATAAGGTGAATACCAGTACATTCAATGCTAGGCATAATGAGTATAAGGTCCTCAAAAAATCTCTTTTCGTCCTATGAACTTTAAGGTGTATGAAGTTTCATATTTGATTTTTTAAGCCGAACACGATAGAGACTTCATTTAACTTAAAACGATCTAGGCCAGAGGCAGACCTACGTCAAGATAACCCGACCTTTGAAACACTTTGGTAGTGCTCCTGGATCAGAATCCCAAATAATGAATCAGAGCACATGGAGCCATCTCCTTATCTTATTTTTCTGTCAAGAAAAAATATGGTGGATTGGCTGATATTTCTATCAGTTAATGAAAGAGCCCAATGCAAAAAAAATGCATGTTGGGTCTTTGAAACAGTTCAGATCATTTTGATAATAATAAGTTTGATCTGTTTTACCGAGAAGGTCTACGGTTCGAGTCCGTATAGCCCTAGAGCCCTATAAAATGAATACAATGAAAATTGGAAATACAAAATTCTATAATTTTCATTTCTTCATTCTTGTTTGTTGCTTGTAACTGACCGGTTGGTTCATCGAAACAAAATTTTTCCTAGAAACTCACTCACAGGAATCATTTAAAGCAGAACAGAAAACTGAAAGAAAAACGTATTTCAAGGGATTGACTCGACCCTTTTCCAATCGTGGATAAACAAACCAACCTTTCGTCATTAATCTTCGGAGGGAAATTCCATATGAATTTTGCTATCCACAATCAAGGGGTTAAGTTAGTGATACTCCTTTTCTTTGGTATACCTAACCTTAATGAATTTAAGAAGTCAAAATCATGACACGAGCCCGGTGAAAAACTTCAAAGAGTTATTCACATAGATCTAGGGAATAACCTGATCTATTTGTGGACAAGCTAAAGTTTGTTGAAAAACGAATCTCTTTGGTAAGTTTCATTGTCAACAATGTAAAACAAGCTTTGTCTTCGTATACCTTACCTAGACCTGGCGAAGCACAACAAAACAAAAAAAGGGGGGGGGGTGGTCTTCTTTTTCTGTATTCAATAAACAGAAAACCCCACCCAGATTCTAATAAACGGAATATACCAACACTAAGATATTCGCAATCCTGAGATGGAAATACCTATCCATTCTCTTACATTTGAATACCTGTTCTAGTCTAAATCACTAAGAAAAAAAACGACAAAAAGACCTGCTGATTCTATTCTACTCCTAAAAAAATCTAAATCTATCCATTTT
>NW_028292343.1:40000-45000 GCF_026168435.1 Sesamum indicum | reverse complement strand
GTCCCCTGGAACTAAAGTCTTAGAGAAAATTTTCGATAACTTCTTGATCCCGCTTACTAGATTGATTTTAGCTAGATTTATATAGAGAATGTCCGATTCTAATGAAACGATTCATGAATATGAATGACGAATCAAAAAATTCTAGACAATTCCGAAAAACGGAAAGATACCCCGGATCTAATCATATCATTCCATTATATTGACAATTTCAAAAAACTGATCATACTATGATCATAGTATGAGGGCAGTTGGGCAAGTCGGCCCCCATCGTCCTAGTGGTTTAGGACATCTCCTCTTTCAAGGAGGCAGCGGGGATTCGAATTCCCCTGGGGGTAGGGTACTACGAAAGGAAGTTGATCATGGATTACCAATAAGCCTAAAATTGATTCTTCCTGGGTCGATGCCCGAGCGGTTAATGGGGACGGACTGTAAATTCGTTGGCAATATGTCTACGCTGGTTCAAATCCAGCTCGGCCCAATAATTCGCCAATCTACCATGAGATGGTATAACCCCCCTTGTCCTTCAGTAATACCCCATACGAAGATAAAAAAGAATCAAATTTTCTGCTAGATCCCTTATTGCCCTGGGATTGTAGTTCAATTGGTCAGAGCACCGCCCTGTCAAGGCGGAAGCTGCGGGTTCGAGCCCCGCCAGTCCCGACGGATCCAATATCCACTAAATACATCAATTCATTTTTCCCTTTCTATGAACTAGTTAAAGGGTGTCGGGGGGCATACTTTCATTCCCAAAGCAAAAAGGAGTCTTTATTTCTTTTTTCTTTCCTATTTTCCATTTCGCTTTTATTCTTTGTTTAGGTTTGTAACTATGTGATTAATCGAAGTGGAAAGACAACCTGATGATCCTTCATCAGATGATTGTCCAAGGAAGACGCAAGGTAAGTTATAGAAAAAAAACAAGGAAACGGATGATAAATAAAGGAATTTTGGATTGATTGGGTCAGGAGTCCAAATTTTGATTCGGTATGGATAAAAGAACTTCCTATGTTATACTATTCAAGTCTCGACGACGAATTGATTTGATAGATCAGATATTGTTATTCATGGATATTGATCCGATTCAAGATCATCGAGAGGTAATTCATTCATTGAATTTACAGACGAAAGATTTATCATCTCTAGGGATTAAATCCCGAGTTATTGCGAAGTAAAAAACCGATGAGATTATGGAAGTCCAATATTCTTGCATTTATTGCTACTGCACTATTCATTCTAGTTCCTACCGCTTTTCTACTATCATTTATGGTAAAACAGTCAGTCAAAATGATTAATTCAAATTGAATTTTCAAATGAATTTGAATGAAACTTTCCTTCTGAGTTCTTATCAAAAATTGACGAAGTCAAATGAAAAGGATTCCAATTTCACGTCTTAACTTAATGAAATGAGCGGACTATAATCGGCAGTATTCTAAGAGATAGATAGTATGGTAGAAAGAAGGATTCATCTATTTCTTTCTACCATACTATCTATCTCTTAGTCTATATAGTCTATAAGGGTGTAATCTAGAATAAAGATAAAGGATTAAGTTTCTATATACAATATTCTCTTCATATATGTGTATATTAATTCCATATATTGGATGGAATTGACATAACACCCAATTTGCTACATCTATTTGTTCCGATCAATCTGAAATAATTCTTATCTTAGGATTCTAATTGCTTTCCTTTTACTAATAAGGAGAGTAAACCTCACCGATTTTTAACGCCCGAACCATGATATGAAATAAGTTGATAAAGCCTAAATCGCCTTCTCAAATTTAAACCAAGCGGTAACTGCCCAATATGTGACTCGCCCGAGGCAAGATCTTATTATTGCATAGTCTCTCGTTAGACAACCACTATCTCTATATCATTTCTCATAGAAAGTGCGTATACACTTAACAAAACGACCTCGTCTTTGAACAGTAAAGAGGCAAAAAAATAAAAAAAAAAGGTCCGGTCCTTCGTATCCATCTATAAAGATAGTAAGAGCCCATTCCTTTAATTGAAATAGAAAATTTCGGAAGAATTTTAGGTTGGAATAAATTTCCAATCATCTGAATCCTCCTTTCTTTTCGAAATAGAAACACGGGAATCGCTGAAATATCTCTTTGATTGAAAGAGTATGATTCATATCATAGATTATTCCATTGAATCCAATGGGATTCGAATTCAGAGGTTTTTATTTTAAATAGTTCAAAACGTGTTGCAGAACGATCTATAAAACAATTGATACGGTTTGATTCCTCAACTCAATTAGTAGTACTTCTAGAGCCCACTTCTTCCCCACACTACGAGTGAAAGGGAAAATGTAAAGACTACCATTAAAGCAGCCCAAGCGAGACTTAATATATCCATGTGAATTATGTCCCCTATCTCTATAAATACGAAGGAATTATTTCTCACTAATAATAGTGGAATCAATGGCGCAGAGTCAAAAAGGGATTCTGCCCGAACACTATTGAGAAACCAATCCAATAAACGATTATGATTTCGAATCCGGAAAGATTAAACACAAGCAAAATACGTAGTAACATCCCAAGGGAATGGGAACATGTAGGAATAAGAATAATAAGGCCTATTCTTTTTTTGTTTGGTGACCTTCGTAAGTAAAAACGGAAGGGGAAAAATCACTAAAAAAGAGAAATCACTATCTATTACAGACCTCTATCTCCCCATTTGATCTAATCCGTACCCCCTTTCCCGATTATCGCTGTGAAACAGGGGTTTTGACTAGGGGTTGCCGAAAATAAATTCTTTCTTTTTGCCCCTTTTTCTATAAGAGTTTAATTATCCATCCAATCTAATATTGATTGGATACCTGAGCCCGCAGAGATTCTCGCGAGTCCGTCGTATATAAAGCAACTTCGCCCCCCTCCAAAACTATTAACTATTAATTGAATTTCCTATCAGGCTCTACAATCCGATTCAAGGTCCAGTCATTAGACACTCCCTTAGTAATAGAAGGGAATTGTCAAGTCTTGATAGCCCCTCTACCAGTAGATTAGAATATTTCCTTGAATCCTAGATGCGAACGAGGATTCACAATCTTTTCTTTATGCTTAGAATCAAACAAAGTATCAACAGTCTCTTTCCTCTGCTTCTACCGGGGAAGAACTCTGCGAGTTATATCAGCATAACAGAAGAGAAGAAGAGATTTCTAGTTTTTTGTTGATCAGGCGACACCCGGATTTGAACTGGGGAAAAAGGATTGCAGTCCCCCGCCTTACCACTCGGCCATGCCGCCAAATGATACAAAATAGATGAAAATTTTTCCGAATTACTGAATTTTTATTGTACTTGCATTTTGACTCCTGTTTTCCTTAATCCTTTTCCTAAAAGAAACACCCCCTTTTGATTGGATTTGATCCATCCCTTCGATTGATTGTCTACTACTGAAAATACACAATGCTAAAAACATTCTCTCGCTTTTCTATTGAGAAATCAAATGTGTATTTTCAGCCGACAAATTTGAACCATTAACTATGGCTGCTTACTTTGAATTCATGAACGATTCTGGGATTTGAATCTCAAATTGTGTTTTCCTAATGACATAAGAAAATACAAATTGAGACAGAACTAATCAGTATTTCTTTTTCAATCAAAAAATCCTTCTCAATTTCAATTATAACAAAACATATGAGTATATGTAAACCCCAGAACATAAATTGTTACACAGATTATCCATTATTTAGATATGTTGTTGATAGGGAATTTATCATAAAATTATCCTACTTTCATTGCATTGAATAGAAATTCTCTTTTGATAGAACACGACCCGGGCTGTCCCGAATAGAACCGGCAATAAAAGAGAAGTCGGATATTATAGCTATCTGCATACGTGTTTAATAAATGCAACCCTTCTTATACACTTCAAATCGTATTCTACTCAAAAATCAGTAAAGTACAATATCTCTCTTCTCTGCGATCGTTTTTTGAACAACGAAATCCCTAACCTAACATAACATAAAGGCGGTTAAGTGCTAAAAAAATGGATTCTATCTGATTTTTGTCTTTGTCTCCCACGAATCCTTTTTATTTTTCTCAAATTCTAATATGTAATATCATAATAATGGTATAATTTGAATCATTTTATTTTTGTTTTGCTATTCTATAGAAAAACCCTATGACCTTAATAAGTCTAAGTGACAGAATTCTGTTTCTAGGATTGTTTTATCAATTCTTTTCCATTTGGATCTGTTGCAACTTCCAATTTAAGTAGAAAATTCTCTTTATTCCTCCGTTCATACGTAGTTCATACATTTCATTCCAAATATGGAGTTGGGTAAAATTTCATGTGATTCAGTAAACAGAATAGAAATTCCATCAGTACTAGATCGTCGATCTAATTCGATGAAGAATGTACTTAATAATATAATGGGATTTTTTGATAAATGGGAAATTCAAAATGCTCGGGGATGCAAAAGAGGGCAATGTCTACAATACCTGGATTTAATCAGATCCAATTTGAAGGATTTTGTAGGTTCATTGATCAGGGTTTGACAGAAGAAACTTTATAAGTTTCCAAAAATTGAAGATACAGATCATGAAATCGAATTTCAATTATTTGTGGAAAGATATCAATTGGTAGAACCGTTGATAAAGGAAAGAATGCTGTGTATGAATCACTCACATATTCTTCTGAATTATATGTATCCGCGGGATTAATTTGAAAACCAGTAGAGATATGCAAGAACAAAACTATTTTGATTGGAAACATTCCTCTAATGAATTCCCTAGGAACTTCTATAGTAAATGGAATATATAGAATTGTGATCAATCAAATACTGCAAAGCCCCGGTATTTATTATCGGTCAGAATTGGACCATAACGGAATTCGGTCTATACCGGCACCATAATATCAGATTGGGGAGGAAGATCAGAATTAGAGATTGATAGAAAAGCAAGGGATATGGGCTCGCGTGAGTAGGAAACAAAAAAATCTCTATTCTAGTTCTATCATCAGCTATGGGTTCGAATCTAAGAGAAATTCTAGACAA
>NW_028292343.1:17500-22500 GCF_026168435.1 Sesamum indicum | reverse complement strand
AAAAAAACACTAAAATCATAACAGAAAAATGCATTGTGGAAAAATCGCTAGTTTATTTTTTAGTTCAGAAAATGAAAATAAAATTTAACAACAAAAAGAATGTAAATAGTCTTTCTTCTTTTTGTTGTTGCTTGAATATAAAATATTCAATTGAATATAATAATATAATAAAAAAACAAGTATTTTGTTTTCAAATCAGATATCAGATAAATTAGTATTTATCTATAATTCCTTGGAACAAAAAAAAGGCCCGGCTAGGTACTGACCAGGCCAGGCCATCAGAATAAGAAGGGCCTTTCGAACAAAATCAACACAAAGAGGTCTTCCTTATTTTTCTTTAGTTCAATTGTTGGCGCGTTCGAGCCCCTCTTTTAGATAAAGGAATTTCCTGATTTGTGGATCTCTCTATATATAATAGAATAGAGAAAGAAGAGAGAGAAAGAAAGACTCCTTACATTATGTGTAATGTAGTAATTATCTTTTTCAATTGGGAGAGATGGCTGAGTGGACTAAAGCGTCGGATTGCTAATCCGTTGTACGAGTTATTCGTACCGAGGGTTCGAATCCCTCTCTTTCCGTTTCCGTTGATGACTTGATTTATTTTTTTTTTTCAAATTTTGAAAATCTTAGTTAAACGTGTGGAATAGATAAAATCCTAAGAAAATTTGAAAATTAACCAAGGAAAAAACCCTTTGGATTTTATTCTTCACGTCCAGGATTACGCCCCGGATCATTAGATAGGAATCCAAAGATAAAGAGAGAAACAAAAAATATCACTACGGTATAAACGAAGAGTTTCAGAGTAAGCATTACACAATCTCCAAGATGATTTTTTGGAAAAAAAAAGAGAGTAGATCTTCCATTTTTCTACCACATATCCTATTTTGACACCAAGAAATGAGGTTTTTTTCTAGAAATAGAAATGAATTATCACAAATTCATTTGTTTTTCATTAAAAAAAATTTTCGTTTATATCCAAATTAGATATTGTGGGAGACCCTAATAGGGTTAGGGTCTTTCACTGGAAAAGGGTCAAAAGGGAGGAAGTGGGGGTAAGCCTGATTTATGGCGCCTATCCAAGAATTTCAGTGTGCGAATCGAGGGTTCATACTCTAAAACTTATCTGATTTTTCAATTGTTAGAATTTTTTCTCGAAGAAATCATGCATTTTCTAAGATATTATTATTAAGGATCTCATCGAAAACTTACAGCAGCTTGCCAAACAAAAGCTAAGAGAAAAAAAAGCACAGGTATGACTGGCATAACATCTACGATTGGATTCAAAAAAGCATAGGCTTCTGGCAATTTGCCGAAGACAAAACTACTCGGATAAAGGGCAGAATTAATACAAATACAGATCAAACTAACGATATTAAGCATAACAGACATTTTGTTCTTGGAGATAATTGCACTTTGATTGAGTTTTTGATATAAGGAAAAAGGAAGAAAGTAAGTAAGCTAGACAAAAAATCCTTCTTTTTCTTTGAACCCACCCAACCAAAAATCCTCCAATTCTCAAAGGAGAATAGAAGAAATCATACTTTCATACAATATCTTACTTGAATTCTATGTAATGATCAATAAATTAAGTTGAATTCTATATCTATATGTATCAAAATCCTAGTACCAATCTATTCTATAGATATATAGATATTTGGACTGGAGTTGACAAACAACCAATACCAATATTATTGTTTCTTAGTGTAGATTAGAAATTGAAATGGGGCGTGGCCAAGTGGTAAGGCACCGGGTTTTGATCCCGCTATTCGGAGGTTCGAATCCTTCCGTCCCAGCGCATATCCATTTTTTTATGCTCCATTATTCCCATAGAAAGAAGTAGGGGAGTGGATAGGAGTTAATCCATATTAATTTAATTACCCGTGTCTCTTCGAATCTCATTAACAAATGATCAAGTTCCATATCATATAGAAATATGTTATGGAGCCAATATTTTTTCTTTGAATCTCATTTTATTTAGGTATTTCGTGTTTGGTTCTAATGAAAAATTGGAAATCTATGTAACGATTGAGGCAGGGGTGATTTATCCTATCCCTTTTATTTTATTCACTTTATCACAAGAGTCAATTATTGAAATATTACTCAACCCCATGTTAAAGAAAATACATATGATAGAATCATATAAAATGGGGAAATGTTTAGCTTATATGGTATGTATCGTTCTATTTCAATGACAATAATTTTTTGGTTTTTGTGAAAAACATTTGCGATCCCTTAAATTATTTAAACTGAAATTATTTCAATTCTATATTATAGAATATCTATAACAGTGACAACTGTTCAGTCTATCTGATAGATACGAAAACCCCTCCCTATTATTTTTTGATTTTCGTAATCAGATGAAAAGAGTAAAGATTCAAATCTTAACTTCCATTGTTTTTTTATACATCTCATGAAAATGAAAAAAATGGGATTTATTTCTTCTTTTTTTTGATCTATTTTAGATTAAATCAGTGATGAGTCAATTAAAAAAGAAAGACTTATCTTCCTATGAGGATCAAACGTGATGCTTATTGTCCAGTTTTCTTCAAATGAAATCAAATTAAATAATGATGTCTAAATAGGAAACTTTTTCAATTTAAATTATAAATATATTTAATAAATATTTTTAATGATTCCTTGGAAGTGGAATCTTTGGTACTCCAAAAAGTAGGAAATCATTTAATCTATCCTATTGAGTCACTTGAAGATGCAGATTCAAAAAGTTATTCGTTTATATATTGCTATTTCTTTCTATTATCTAGATATTATTTATGTATGTTAAAGATGCTGTCTTGCTAAGACTTTTTAAGAAAAATCGTCCCACATATCATAGAAAAAGTCTAGATTACCATGTCTATGGACAGCTGAACCAATGACTATTCATGATTCCATAATTGAATCAATTCCATACCGGTTCCAAATTAAATTAGAGGAATGTTATGGTAAAACTTCGTTTGAAACGATGTGGTAGAAAGCAACGTGCGACTTGAAGGACACGGTCCGTTGTGGATTTTTACATCCACCATTTTCGATTTATCTAGGCATGAGGGTGCTCTTGGCTCGACATTGTTTGTTCTGTTACACCTGAACCCCTTCTTTTTTGTTGGGTTGTAAATAGTCCACGATGGAGCTCGAGTAGAAAGGATTAATTCATTTCTCGGGGGCAAGGATCTAGGGTTAATGCCAATCAATCAATTGGAACAACTTCGTAAATGTATCTTTCATCTATAGAAATCGAAAGGATCCAATTCGAGCAAGTTTCCAATTCAAAAGCAAAACTTGTTGGAATTGATCAAACTTTTTCGATTCAAAGTGTATCACTGGGGAATCAACTGTCCATAGGATTCTTTGATAGAAAAAATCAAAAAAGGGTATGTTGCTGCCATTTTGAAAGGATTAAGAAGCACCGAAGTAATGTCTAAACCCAATGATTTAAAATAAGGATAAAGGATCTAAGAACAAGGAAACACCATTTTAATTGTCTCGATAATCTCAATAACTGGATCAGACTAAAGAATCCAAATAGAATTTTAAACGAGACAAACAAAAGGGGGTAAAGACCACTCAATAAATGAAATTGACTAAAGATTTTTCCTTTCAGCTATTTGAGAGTTATCTAACTTGAGTTATGAGTACGAATGGTTTCTTTTTCATTTTCAGGAAAAAAAAGACTGAAATCATAGTCTAATTGATTTTATAGGCCCCATTTGTCATTTAATTTATTCGAATTGCATACATAGACAAAACTTCGAATCAAATCATTTTTCTCGAGCCGTACGAGGAGAAAACTTCCTATACGGTTCTAGGGGGGGTATTGTTCATCTACATCTATCCCAATGAGCCGTCTATCGAATCGTTGCAATTGATGTTCGATCCCGAAGAGAAGGAAAAGATCTTAGAAAAGTGGGCTTTTATGATCCAATGAAGAATCAAACTTATTTAAATGTTCCTGTTATTCTAGATTTCCTTGAAAAAGGTGCTCAACCCACAGGAACTGTTCAGAATCTTTTAAAGAAAGCGGAAGTTTTTAAGGAACTTCCGTCTTCCGTCTAATCAAATGAAATTCAATTAAAGAAATACCAAGGGGGGGTAGCGGCTTGTATATAACTTTGTATAATTTTTCTCGACTTGTTTTTTTGATTTCCCCCCCCCTTCTGGGGTATTCGTATCTATTTATCATTGTTTCCGTCGAATCCGATGGTCTAGAACGATAAAACCTTAGTTTATTGATCTTATAAATTCGGACATTTCTGTGGTTTTCATTGGAACTCGACTAACCAACAAGGAATCCACTTTGCTTATTCCACTTAGATTGATGAAATACATCATGGACTAAAAAATCCGATATCTTTTTTTTTCAATTCTTCTCCATTTATACTTTTTTAGCTATGTAAATTAGATATGTAGTGTCAATACAAGACAATTTTGAATATTATTGCATTGTGAAATTGAAATTCTTTGAATTGCAATTTCAATGCAATTTATTTTCTTTTTTGTTTCCACTGTATTCTTTTCTCGCCATTTATATTGACAACAGTGTATCGAACAAATATAATTCATCGTGATAAGTAAACCGGGTCTATTTATTTCCGTCCCATAGGTTTTTTACTTTACCTTATTCAAAATTCAAATGATGCTTTCTTTGATACAAGAGGTTTTTTTGATTGAAAAAAGGTAGATAACATAAGAGGTGCTCTACCCATTTTTTCAATTCTGTCTATTTTTTTCTTTTATCTGAGAATTTCTTGTATTTTCATCTAATCAATTCATTTTTCTCTCTTCGAATCCATTAGAAAATCTTTTTTTTTTAGATTTGTTAGCTCAATGGTTTGATTAGCTCGTATAATCTCCTTTCTCTTTGTTTAAATTGAATTTAATCGATTTTGATTCTGATTGTATCTATACACCCTTTGTTGAAATTTTGTTTAATCTATATTTTCTTCGGGTTGCTAACTCAACGGTAGAGTACTCGGCTTTTAAGTGCGGCTAGAATCTTTTAC
>NC_142669.1:19486889-19499366 GCF_026168435.1 Sesamum indicum | reverse complement strand
CTAAACCCTAAACCCTAAACCCTAAACCCTAAACCCTAAACCCTAAACCCTAAACCCTAAACCCTAAACCCTAAACCCTAAACCCTAAACCCTAAACCCTAAACCCTAAACCCTAAACCCTAAACCCTAAACCCTAAACCCTAAACCCTAAACCCTAAACCCTAAACCCTAAACCCTAAACCCTAAACCCTAAACCCTAAACCCTAAACCCTAAACCCTAAACCCTAAACCCTAAACCCTAAACCCTAAACCCTAAACCCTAAACCCTAAACCCTAAACCCTAAACCCTAAACCCTAAACCCTAAACCCTAAACCCTAAACCCTAAACCCTAAACCCTAAACCCTAAACCCTAAACCCTAAACCCTAAACCCTAAACCCTAAACCCTAAACCCTAAACCCTAAACCCTAAACCCTAAACCCTAAACCCTAAACCCTAAACCCTAAACCCTAAACCCTAAACCCTAAACCCTAAACCCTAAACCCTAAACCCTAAACCCTAAACCCTAAACCCTAAACCCTAAACCCTAAACCCTAAACCCTAAACCCTAAACCCTAAACCCTAAACCCTAAACCCTAAACCCTAAACCCTAAACCCTAAACCCTAAACCCTAAACCCTAAACCCTAAACCCTAAACCCTAAACCCTAAACCCTAAACCCTAAACCCTAAACCCTAAACCCTAAACCCTAAACCCTAAACCCTAAACCCTAAACCCTAAACCCTAAACCCTAAACCCTAAACCCTAAACCCTAAACCCTAAACCCTAAACCCTAAACCCTAAACCCTAAACCCTAAACCCTAAACCCTAAACCCTAAACCCTAAACCCTAAACCCTAAACCCTAAACCCTAAACCCTAAACCCTAAACCCTAAACCCTAAACCCTAAACCCTAAACCCTAAACCCTAAACCCTAAACCCTAAACCCTAAACCCTAAACCCTAAACCCTAAACCCTAAACCCTAAACCCTAAACCCTAAACCCTAAACCCTAAACCCTAAACCCTAAACCCTAAACCCTAAACCCTAAACCCTAAACCCTAAACCCTAAACCCTAAACCCTAAACCCTAAACCCTAAACCCTAAACCCTAAACCCTAAACCCTAAACCCTAAACCCTAAACCCTAAACCCTAAACCCTAAACCCTAAACCCTAAACCCTAAACCCTAAACCCTAAACCCTAAACCCTAAACCCTAAACCCTAAACCCTAAACCCTAAACCCTAAACCCTAAACCCTAAACCCTAAACCCTAAACCCTAAACCCTAAACCCTAAACCCTAAACCCTAAACCCTAAACCCTAAACCCTAAACCCTAAACCCTAAACCCTAAACCCTAAACCCTAAACCCTAAACCCTAAACCCTAAACCCTAAACCCTAAACCCTAAACCCTAAACCCTAAACCCTAAACCCTAAACCCTAAACCCTAAACCCTAAACCCTAAACCCTAAACCCTAAACCCTAAACCCTAAACCCTAAACCCTAAACCCTAAACCCTAAACCCTAAACCCTAAACCCTAAACCCTAAACCCTAAACCCTAAACCCTAAACCCTAAACCCTAAACCCTAAACCCTAAACCCTAAACCCTAAACCCTAAACCCTAAACCCTAAACCCTAAACCCTAAACCCTAAACCCTAAACCCTAAACCCTAAACCCTAAACCCTAAACCCTAAACCCTAAACCCTAAACCCTAAACCCTAAACCCTAAACCCTAAACCCTAAACCCTAAACCCTAAACCCTAAACCCTAAACCCTAAACCCTAAACCCTAAACCCTAAACCCTAAACCCTAAACCCTAAACCCTAAACCCTAAACCCTAAACCCTAAACCCTAAACCCTAAACCCTAAACCCTAAACCCTAAACCCTAAACCCTAAACCCTAAACCCTAAACCCTAAACCCTAAACCCTAAACCCTAAACCCTAAACCCTAAACCCTAAACCCTAAACCCTAAACCCTAAACCCTAAACCCTAAACCCTAAACCCTAAACCCTAAACCCTAAACCCTAAACCCTAAACCCTAAACCCTAAACCCTAAACCCTAAACCCTAAACCCTAAACCCTAAACCCTAAACCCTAAACCCTAAACCCTAAACCCTAAACCCTAAACCCTAAACCCTAAACCCTAAACCCTAAACCCTAAACCCTAAACCCTAAACCCTAAACCCTAAACCCTAAACCCTAAACCCTAAACCCTAAACCCTAAACCCTAAACCCTAAACCCTAAACCCTAAACCCTAAACCCTAAACCCTAAACCCTAAACCCTAAACCCTAAACCCTAAACCCTAAACCCTAAACCCTAAACCCTAAACCCTAAACCCTAAACCCTAAACCCTAAACCCTAAACCCTAAACCCTAAACCCTAAACCCTAAACCCTAAACCCTAAACCCTAAACCCTAAACCCTAAACCCTAAACCCTAAACCCTAAACCCTAAACCCTAAACCCTAAACCCTAAACCCTAAACCCTAAACCCTAAACCCTAAACCCTAAACCCTAAACCCTAAACCCTAAACCCTAAACCCTAAACCCTAAACCCTAAACCCTAAACCCTAAACCCTAAACCCTAAACCCTAAACCCTAAACCCTAAACCCTAAACCCTAAACCCTAAACCCTAAACCCTAAACCCTAAACCCTAAACCCTAAACCCTAAACCCTAAACCCTAAACCCTAAACCCTAAACCCTAAACCCTAAACCCTAAACCCTAAACCCTAAACCCTAAACCCTAAACCCTAAACCCTAAACCCTAAACCCTAAACCCTAAACCCTAAACCCTAAACCCTAAACCCTAAACCCTAAACCCTAAACCCTAAACCCTAAACCCTAAACCCTAAACCCTAAACCCTAAACCCTAAACCCTAAACCCTAAACCCTAAACCCTAAACCCTAAACCCTAAACCCTAAACCCTAAACCCTAAACCCTAAACCCTAAACCCTAAACCCTAAACCCTAAACCCTAAACCCTAAACCCTAAACCCTAAACCCTAAACCCTAAACCCTAAACCCTAAACCCTAAACCCTAAACCCTAAACCCTAAACCCTAAACCCTAAACCCTAAACCCTAAACCCTAAACCCTAAACCCTAAACCCTAAACCCTAAACCCTAAACCCTAAACCCTAAACCCTAAACCCTAAACCCTAAACCCTAAACCCTAAACCCTAAACCCTAAACCCTAAACCCTAAACCCTAAACCCTAAACCCTAAACCCTAAACCCTAAACCCTAAACCCTAAACCCTAAACCCTAAACCCTAAACCCTAAACCCTAAACCCTAAACCCTAAACCCTAAACCCTAAACCCTAAACCCTAAACCCTAAACCCTAAACCCTAAACCCTAAACCCTAAACCCTAAACCCTAAACCCTAAACCCTAAACCCTAAACCCTAAACCCTAAACCCTAAACCCTAAACCCTAAACCCTAAACCCTAAACCCTAAACCCTAAACCCTAAACCCTAAACCCTAAACCCTAAACCCTAAACCCTAAACCCTAAACCCTAAACCCTAAACCCTAAACCCTAAACCCTAAACCCTAAACCCTAAACCCTAAACCCTAAACCCTAAACCCTAAACCCTAAACCCTGAAACCCTAAACCCTAAACCCTAAACCCTAAACCCTAAACCCTAAACCCTAAACCCTAAACCCTAAACCCTAAACCCTAAACCCTAAACCCTAAACCCTAAACCCTAAACCCTAAACCCTAAACCCTAAACCCTAAACCCTAAACCCTAAACCCTAAACCCTAAACCCTAAACCCTAAACCCTAAACCCTAAACCCTAAACCCTAAACCCTAAACCCTAAACCCTAAACCCTAAACCCTAAACCCTAAACCCTAAACCCTAAACCCTAAACCCTAAACCCTAAACCCTAAACCCTAAACCCTAAACCCTAAACCCTAAACCCTAAACCCTAAACCCTAAACCCTAAACCCTAAACCCTAAACCCTAAACCCTAAACCCTAAACCCTAAACCCTAAACCCTAAACCCTAAACCCTAAACCCTAAACCCTAAACCCTAAACCCTAAACCCTAAACCCTAAACCCTAAACCCTAAACCCTAAACCCTAAACCCTAAACCCTAAACCCTAAACCCTAAACCCTAAACCCTAAACCCTAAACCCTAAACCCTAAACCCTAAACCCTAAACCCTAAACCCTAAACCCTAAACCCTAAACCCTAAACCCTAAACCCTAAACCCTAAACCCTAAACCCTAAACCCTAAACCCTAAACCCTAAACCCTAAACCCTAAACCCTAAACCCTAAACCCTAAACCCTAAACCCTAAACCCTAAACCCTAAACCCTAAACCCTAAACCCTAAACCCTAAACCCTAAACCCTAAACCCTAAACCCTAAACCCTAAACCCTAAACCCTAAACCCTAAACCCTAAACCCTAAACCCTAAACCCTAAACCCTAAACCCTAAACCCTAAACCCTAAACCCTAAACCCTAAACCCTAAACCCTAAACCCTAAACCCTAAACCCTAAACCCTAAACCCTAAACCCTAAACCCTAAACCCTAAACCCTAAACCCTAAACCCTAAACCCTAAACCCTAAACCCTAAACCCTAAACCCTAAACCCTAAACCCTAAACCCTAAACCCTAAACCCTAAACCCTAAACCCTAAACCCTAAACCCTAAACCCTAAACCCTAAACCCTAAACCCTAAACCCTAAACCCTAAACCCTAAACCCTAAACCCTAAACCCTAAACCCTAAACCCTAAACCCTAAACCCTAAACCCTAAACCCTAAACCCTAAACCCTAAACCCTAAACCCTAAACCCTAAACCCTAAACCCTAAACCCTAAACCCTAAACCCTAAACCCTAAACCCTAAACCCTAAACCCTAAACCCTAAACCCTAAACCCTAAACCCTAAACCCTAAACCCTAAACCCTAAACCCTAAACCCTAAACCCTAAACCCTAAACCCTAAACCCTAAACCCTAAACCCTAAACCCTAAACCCTAAACCCTAAACCCTAAACCCTAAACCCTAAACCCTAAACCCTAAACCCTAAACCCTAAACCCTAAACCCTAAACCCTAAACCCTAAACCCTAAACCCTAAACCCTAAACCCTAAACCCTAAACCCTAAACCCTAAACCCTAAACCCTAAACCCTAAACCCTAAACCCTAAACCCTAAACCCTAAACCCTAAACCCTAAACCCTAAACCCTAAACCCTAAACCCTAAACCCTAAACCCTAAACCCTAAACCCTAAACCCTAAACCCTAAACCCTAAACCCTAAACCCTAAACCCTAAACCCTAAACCCTAAACCCTAAACCCTAAACCCTAAACCCTAAACCCTAAACCCTAAACCCTAAACCCTAAACCCTAAACCCTAAACCCTAAACCCTAAACCCTAAACCCTAAACCCTAAACCCTAAACCCTAAACCCTAAACCCTAAACCCTAAACCCTAAACCCTAAACCCTAAACCCTAAACCCTAAACCCTAAACCCTAAACCCTAAACCCTAAACCCTAAACCCTAAACCCTAAACCCTAAACCCTAAACCCTAAACCCTAAACCCTAAACCCTAAACCCTAAACCCTAAACCCTAAACCCTAAACCCTAAACCCTAAACCCTAAACCCTAAACCCTAAACCCTAAACCCTAAACCCTAAACCCTAAACCCTAAACCCTAAACCCTAAACCCTAAACCCTAAACCCTAAACCCTAAACCCTAAACCCTAAACCCTAAACCCTAAACCCTAAACCCTAAACCCTAAACCCTAAACCCTAAACCCTAAACCCTAAACCCTAAACCCTAAACCCTAAACCCTAAACCCTAAACCCTAAACCCTAAACCCTAAACCCTAAACCCTAAACCCTAAACCCTAAACCCTAAACCCTAAACCCTAAACCCTAAACCCTAAACCCTAAACCCTAAACCCTAAACCCTAAACCCTAAACCCTAAACCCTAAACCCTAAACCCTAAACCCTAAACCCTAAACCCTAAACCCTAAACCCTAAACCCTAAACCCTAAACCCTAAACCCTAAACCCTAAACCCTAAACCCTAAACCCTAAACCCTAAACCCTAAACCCTAAACCCTAAACCCTAAACCCTAAACCCTAAACCCTAAACCCTAAACCCTAAACCCTAAACCCTAAACCCTAAACCCTAAACCCTAAACCCTAAACCCTAAACCCTAAACCCTAAACCCTAAACCCTAAACCCTAAACCCTAAACCCTAAACCCTAAACCCTAAACCCTAAACCCTAAACCCTAAACCCTAAACCCTAAACCCTAAACCCTAAACCCTAAACCCTAAACCCTAAACCCTAAACCCTAAACCCTAAACCCTAAACCCTAAACCCTAAACCCTAAACCCTAAACCCTAAACCCTAAACCCTAAACCCTAAACCCTAAACCCTAAACCCTAAACCCTAAACCCTAAACCCTAAACCCTAAACCCTAAACCCTAAACCCTAAACCCTAAACCCTAAACCCTAAACCCTAAACCCTAAACCCTAAACCCTAAACCCTAAACCCTAAACCCTAAACCCTAAACCCTAAACCCTAAACCCTAAACCCTAAACCCTAAACCCTAAACCCTAAACCCTAAACCCTAAACCCTAAACCCTAAACCCTAAACCCTAAACCCTAAACCCTAAACCCTAAACCCTAAACCCTAAACCCTAAACCCTAAACCCTAAACCCTAAACCCTAAACCCTAAACCCTAAACCCTAAACCCTAAACCCTAAACCCTAAACCCTAAACCCTAAACCCTAAACCCTAAACCCTAAACCCTAAACCCTAAACCCTAAACCCTAAACCCTAAACCCTAAACCCTAAACCCTAAACCCTAAACCCTAAACCCTAAACCCTAAACCCTAAACCCTAAACCCTAAACCCTAAACCCTAAACCCTAAACCCTAAACCCTAAACCCTAAACCCTAAACCCTAAACCCTAAACCCTAAACCCTAAACCCTAAACCCTAAACCCTAAACCCTAAACCCTAAACCCTAAACCCTAAACCCTAAACCCTAAACCCTAAACCCTAAACCCTAAACCCTAAACCCTAAACCCTAAACCCTAAACCCTAAACCCTAAACCCTAAACCCTAAACCCTAAACCCTAAACCCTAAACCCTAAACCCTAAACCCTAAACCCTAAACCCTAAACCCTAAACCCTAAACCCTAAACCCTAAACCCTAAACCCTAAACCCTAAACCCTAAACCCTAAACCCTAAACCCTAAACCCTAAACCCTAAACCCTAAACCCTAAACCCTAAACCCTAAACCCTAAACCCTAAACCCTAAACCCTAAACCCTAAACCCTAAACCCTAAACCCTAAACCCTAAACCCTAAACCCTAAACCCTAAACCCTAAACCCTAAACCCTAAACCCTAAACCCTAAACCCTAAACCCTAAACCCTAAACCCTAAACCCTAAACCCTAAACCCTAAACCCTAAACCCTAAACCCTAAACCCTAAACCCTAAACCCTAAACCCTAAACCCTAAACCCTAAACCCTAAACCCTAAACCCTAAACCCTAAACCCTAAACCCTAAACCCTAAACCCTAAACCCTAAACCCTAAACCCTAAACCCTAAACCCTAAACCCTAAACCCTAAACCCTAAACCCTAAACCCTAAACCCTAAACCCTAAACCCTAAACCCTAAACCCTAAACCCTAAACCCTAAACCCTAAACCCTAAACCCTAAACCCTAAACCCTAAACCCTAAACCCTAAACCCTAAACCCTAAACCCTAAACCCTAAACCCTAAACCCTAAACCCTAAACCCTAAACCCTAAACCCTAAACCCTAAACCCTAAACCCTAAACCCTAAACCCTAAACCCTAAACCCTAAACCCTAAACCCTAAACCCTAAACCCTAAACCCTAAACCCTAAACCCTAAACCCTAAACCCTAAACCCTAAACCCTAAACCCTAAACCCTAAACCCTAAACCCTAAACCCTAAACCCTAAACCCTAAACCCTAAACCCTAAACCCTAAACCCTAAACCCTAAACCCTAAACCCTAAACCCTAAACCCTAAACCCTAAACCCTAAACCCTAAACCCTAAACCCTAAACCCTAAACCCTAAACCCTAAACCCTAAACCCTAAACCCTAAACCCTAAACCCTAAACCCTAAACCCTAAACCCTAAACCCTAAACCCTAAACCCTAAACCCTAAACCCTAAACCCTAAACCCTAAACCCTAAACCCTAAACCCTAAACCCTAAACCCTAAACCCTAAACCCTAAACCCTAAACCCTAAACCCTAAACCCTAAACCCTAAACCCTAAACCCTAAACCCTAAACCCTAAACCCTAAACCCTAAACCCTAAACCCTAAACCCTAAACCCTAAACCCTAAACCCTAAACCCTAAACCCTAAACCCTAAACCCTAAACCCTAAACCCTAAACCCTAAACCCTAAACCCTAAACCCTAAACCCTAAACCCTAAACCCTAAACCCTAAACCCTAAACCCTAAACCCTAAACCCTAAACCCTAAACCCTAAACCCTAAACCCTAAACCCTAAACCCTAAACCCTAAACCCTAAACCCTAAACCCTAAACCCTAAACCCTAAACCCTAAACCCTAAACCCTAAACCCTAAACCCTAAACCCTAAACCCTAAACCCTAAACCCTAAACCCTAAACCCTAAACCCTAAACCCTAAACCCTAAACCCTAAACCCTAAACCCTAAACCCTAAACCCTAAACCCTAAACCCTAAACCCTAAACCCTAAACCCTAAACCCTAAACCCTAAACCCTAAACCCTAAACCCTAAACCCTAAACCCTAAACCCTAAACCCTAAACCCTAAACCCTAAACCCTAAACCCTAAACCCTAAACCCTAAACCCTAAACCCTAAACCCTAAACCCTAAACCCTAAACCCTAAACCCTAAACCCTAAACCCTAAACCCTAAACCCTAAACCCTAAACCCTAAACCCTAAACCCTAAACCCTAAACCCTAAACCCTAAACCCTAAACCCTAAACCCTAAACCCTAAACCCTAAACCCTAAACCCTAAACCCTAAACCCTAAACCCTAAACCCTAAACCCTAAACCCTAAACCCTAAACCCTAAACCCTAAACCCTAAACCCTAAACCCTAAACCCTAAACCCTAAACCCTAAACCCTAAACCCTAAACCCTAAACCCTAAACCCTAAACCCTAAACCCTAAACCCTAAACCCTAAACCCTAAACCCTAAACCCTAAACCCTAAACCCTAAACCCTAAACCCTAAACCCTAAACCCTAAACCCTAAACCCTAAACCCTAAACCCTAAACCCTAAACCCTAAACCCTAAACCCTAAACCCTAAACCCTAAACCCTAAACCCTAAACCCTAAACCCTAAACCCTAAACCCTAAACCCTAAACCCTAAACCCTAAACCCTAAACCCTAAACCCTAAACCCTAAACCCTAAACCCTAAACCCTAAACCCTAAACCCTAAACCCTAAACCCTAAACCCTAAACCCTAAACCCTAAACCCTAAACCCTAAACCCTAAACCCTAAACCCTAAACCCTAAACCCTAAACCCTAAACCCTAAACCCTAAACCCTAAACCCTAAACCCTAAACCCTAAACCCTAAACCCTAAACCCTAAACCCTAAACCCTAAACCCTAAACCCTAAACCCTAAACCCTAAACCCTAAACCCTAAACCCTAAACCCTAAACCCTAAACCCTAAACCCTAAACCCTAAACCCTAAACCCTAAACCCTAAACCCTAAACCCTAAACCCTAAACCCTAAACCCTAAACCCTAAACCCTAAACCCTAAACCCTAAACCCTAAACCCTAAACCCTAAACCCTAAACCCTAAACCCTAAACCCTAAACCCTAAACCCTAAACCCTAAACCCTAAACCCTAAACCCTAAACCCTAAACCCTAAACCCTAAACCCTAAACCCTAAACCCTAAACCCTAAACCCTAAACCCTAAACCCTAAACCCTAAACCCTAAACCCTAAACCCTAAACCCTAAACCCTAAACCCTAAACCCTAAACCCTAAACCCTAAACCCTAAACCCTAAACCCTAAACCCTAAACCCTAAACCCTAAACCCTAAACCCTAAACCCTAAACCCTAAACCCTAAACCCTAAACCCTAAACCCTAAACCCTAAACCCTAAACCCTAAACCCTAAACCCTAAACCCTAAACCCTAAACCCTAAACCCTAAACCCTAAACCCTAAACCCTAAACCCTAAACCCTAAACCCTAAACCCTAAACCCTAAACCCTAAACCCTAAACCCTAAACCCTAAACCCTAAACCCTAAACCCTAAACCCTAAACCCTAAACCCTAAACCCTAAACCCTAAACCCTAAACCCTAAACCCTAAACCCTAAACCCTAAACCCTAAACCCTAAACCCTAAACCCTAAACCCTAAACCCTAAACCCTAAACCCTAAACCCTAAACCCTAAACCCTAAACCCTAAACCCTAAACCCTAAACCCTAAACCCTAAACCCTAAACCCTAAACCCTAAACCCTAAACCCTAAACCCTAAACCCTAAACCCTAAACCCTAAACCCTAAACCCTAAACCCTAAACCCTAAACCCTAAACCCTAAACCCTAAACCCTAAACCCTAAACCCTAAACCCTAAACCCTAAACCCTAAACCCTAAACCCTAAACCCTAAACCCTAAACCCTAAACCCTAAACCCTAAACCCTAAACCCTAAACCCTAAACCCTAAACCCTAAACCCTAAACCCTAAACCCTAAACCCTAAACCCTAAACCCTAAACCCTAAACCCTAAACCCTAAACCCTAAACCCTAAACCCTAAACCCTAAACCCTAAACCCTAAACCCTAAACCCTAAACCCTAAACCCTAAACCCTAAACCCTAAACCCTAAACCCTAAACCCTAAACCCTAAACCCTAAACCCTAAACCCTAAACCCTAAACCCTAAACCCTAAACCCTAAACCCTAAACCCTAAACCCTAAACCCTAAACCCTAAACCCTAAACCCTAAACCCTAAACCCTAAACCCTAAACCCTAAACCCTAAACCCTAAACCCTAAACCCTAAACCCTAAACCCTAAACCCTAAACCCTAAACCCTAAACCCTAAACCCTAAACCCTAAACCCTAAACCCTAAACCCTAAACCCTAAACCCTAAACCCTAAACCCTAAACCCTAAACCCTAAACCCTAAACCCTAAACCCTAAACCCTAAACCCTAAACCCTAAACCCTAAACCCTAAACCCTAAACCCTAAACCCTAAACCCTAAACCCTAAACCCTAAACCCTAAACCCTAAACCCTAAACCCTAAACCCTAAACCCTAAACCCTAAACCCTAAACCCTAAACCCTAAACCCTAAACCCTAAACCCTAAACCCTAAACCCTAAACCCTAAACCCTAAACCCTAAACCCTAAACCCTAAACCCTAAACCCTAAACCCTAAACCCTAAACCCTAAACCCTAAACCCTAAACCCTAAACCCTAAACCCTAAACCCTAAACCCTAAACCCTAAACCCTAAACCCTAAACCCTAAACCCTAAACCCTAAACCCTAAACCCTAAACCCTAAACCCTAAACCCTAAACCCTAAACCCTAAACCCTAAACCCTAAACCCTAAACCCTAAACCCTAAACCCTAAACCCTAAACCCTAAACCCTAAACCCTAAACCCTAAACCCTAAACCCTAAACCCTAAACCCTAAACCCTAAACCCTAAACCCTAAACCCTAAACCCTAAACCCTAAACCCTAAACCCTAAACCCTAAACCCTAAACCCTAAACCCTAAACCCTAAACCCTAAACCCTAAACCCTAAACCCTAAACCCTAAACCCTAAACCCTAAACCCTAAACCCTAAACCCTAAACCCTAAACCCTAAACCCTAAACCCTAAACCCTAAACCCTAAACCCTAAACCCTAAACCCTAAACCCTAAACCCTAAACCCTAAACCCTAAACCCTAAACCCTAAACCCTAAACCCTAAACCCTAAACCCTAAACCCTAAACCCTAAACCCTAAACCCTAAACCCTAAACCCTAAACCCTAAACCCTAAACCCTAAACCCTAAACCCTAAACCCTAAACCCTAAACCCTAAACCCTAAACCCTAAACCCTAAACCCTAAACCCTAAACCCTAAACCCTAAACCCTAAACCCTAAACCCTAAACCCTAAACCCTAAACCCTAAACCCTAAACCCTAAACCCTAAACCCTAAACCCTAAACCCTAAACCCTAAACCCTAAACCCTAAACCCTAAACCCTAAACCCTAAACCCTAAACCCTAAACCCTAAACCCTAAACCCTAAACCCTAAACCCTAAACCCTAAACCCTAAACCCTAAACCCTAAACCCTAAACCCTAAACCCTAAACCCTAAACCCTAAACCCTAAACCCTAAACCCTAAACCCTAAACCCTAAACCCTAAACCCTAAACCCTAAACCCTAAACCCTAAACCCTAAACCCTAAACCCTAAACCCTAAACCCTAAACCCTAAACCCTAAACCCTAAACCCTAAACCCTAAACCCTAAACCCT